>NC_069508.1:198967314-199242314 GCF_027579735.1 Bombina bombina | reverse complement strand
TGCAGATTTCTAATGCTTAGCATATATTATATACAGCACATGCAGATTTCTAATGCTTAGCATATATTATATACAGTAGTGCAGATTTCTAATGCTTAGCATATATTATATACAGTAGTGCAGATTTCTAATGCTTAGCATATATTATATACAGCACATGCAGATTTCTAATGCTTAGCATATATTATATACATTAGTGCATTGAAAAGATTTCCAAGCAACTAAATGTTTTAAGAGCATTTATTAGCATAAATTGCCTATCTAGAGAAATCCAGTGATACACCCTCTAACTAGTGCACTCGCCTGGAACTAATCAGTGGACAAAAGTAAATGAGCAAATAAACTGTTGTATTGTGCTTAAAGAGACATTCCGGCCAAAATTGGATGCCACATAGATGCATTTTGGTATTGAACAGAAGCATTTTTGTAATATACATGCATTGGCAAAAATGCTTCTAATAAAAGCTATAGCTGTTTCAAAAGTGTATTTAAGTATGCGCCGTGCACCAGCATTTTAAACAAATCAATTGCTTAGAGAGACTAAGGTGCTTGTACCATCTGGTAATGACTCAATTTGTTCATTGCTGACATAATACAAGCCCCACTGGTGTTCTGAGCAGCTGCAGTGTTGAAAATGCTGGTGCACTGAGAATATCTAGATATGCTTCACGTGCGGAGGAAAATGTTAACACTAAAACAGTGATCACTTTTACTAGAAGCATTTTTGACAGTACATGTGTGTATTGCAAATATGTTTCTATTCAAATATGTAATTCATCTGTATGCATTTAAACTTTTACTGAAATGTCCCTTTATATTCACTCAGAAGTCTCTTTATCCTCTCTGGCTTTACCATAACCCCCAGATGAATCAGTTATTATGATCTGTGCAGTTGATTCACTACAGCTCATACATCTCAGAAGTAAAGGGCGAACCTGGGGAGGTTGGAGAGAGTGAATTTTACATGTATAACAGCCCTCCTTTATATACAGCCAGGCTAAACCAATCAACAAGGAAGGGACTCTCCTTTATATACAGCCAGGCTAAACTAACAAACAAGGAGGGAACTCTCCTTTATATACAGCCAGGCTAAACCAATCAACAAGGAGGGAACCCTCCTTTATTTACAGCCAGGCTAAACCAATCAACAAGGAGGGAACTCTCCTTTATATACAGCCAGGCTAAACCAATCAACAAGGAGGGAACTCTCCTTTATATACAGCCAGGCTAAACCAATCAACAAGGAGGGAACTCTCCTTTATATACAGCCAGGCTAAACCAATCAACAAGGAGGGAACTCTCCTTTATATACAGCCAGGCTAAACTAACAAACAAGGAGGGAACTCCCCTTTATATACAGCCAGGCTAAACCAATAAACAAGGAGGGAACTCTCCTTTATATACAGCCAGGCTAAACCAATCAACAAGGAGGGAACTCTCCTTTATATACAGCCAGGCTAAACCAACAAACAAGGAGGGAACTCCCCTTTATATACAGCCAGGCTAAACCAATCAACAAAGAGGGAACTCTCCTTTATATACAGCCAGGCTAAACCAATCAACAAGGAGGGAACTCTCCTTTATATACAGCCAGGCTAAACCAATCAACAAGGAGGGAACTCTCCTTTATATAGAGCCAGGCTAAACCAATCAACAAGGAGGGAACTCCCCTTTATATAGAGCCAGGCTAAACCAATCAGCAAGGAGGGAACTCCCCTTTATATACAGCCAGGCTAAACCAATCAACAAGGAAGGGACTCTCTTTTATATACAGCCAGACAAAACCAATCAACAAGGAGGGAACTCTCCTTTATATACAACCAGGCTAAACCAATAAACAAGAAGGGAACTCTCCTTAATATACAGCAAGGCTAAACCAATAAACAAGAAGGGAACTCTCCTTTATATAGAGCCAGGCAAAACCAATAAACAAGGAGGGAACTCTCCTTTATATACAGCCAGGCTAAACCAATCAACAAGGAGGGAACTCTCCTTTATATACAGCCAGGCTAAACCAACAAACAAGGAGGGAACTCTGCTTTATATACAGCCAGGCTAAACCAATCAACAAGGAGGGAACTTTCCTTTATATACAGCCAGGCTAAACCAATCAACAAGGAGGCAACTCTCCTTTATATACAGCCAGGCTAAATCAATAAACAAGAAGGGAACTCTCCTTTATATATACAGCCAAGCTAAACCAATAAACAAGAAGGGAACTCTCCTTTATATAGAGCCAGGCAAAACCAATCAACAAGGAGGGAACTCTCCTTTATACACAGCCAGGCTAAGTCAATAACAAGGAGGGAACTCTCCTCTATATACAGCCAGGCTAAACCAATCAACAAGGAGGGAACTCTCCTTAATATACAGCCAGGCTAAACCAACAAACAAGGAGTGAACTCTGCTTTATATACAGCCAGGCTAAACCAATCAACAAGGAGGGAACTCTCCTTTATATACAGCCAGGCTAAACCAATCAACAAGGAGGGAACTCTCCTTTATATACAGCCAGGCTAAACCAATAAACAAGAAGGGAACTCTCCTTTATATACAGCCAGGCTAAACCAATAAACAAGGAGGGAACTCTCCTTTTAATACAGCAGGGCTAAACCAATCAACAAGGAGGGAACTCTCCTTTATATACAGCCAGGCTTAACCAATCAACAAGGGGGGAAATCTCCTTTATATACAGCCAGGCTAAACCAATAAACAAGGAGGGAACTCTCCGTTATATACAGCCAGACTAAACCAATAAACATGGAGGGGACTTTCCTTTATATACAGCCAGGCTAAACCAATCAACATGGAGGGAACTCTCCTTTATATACAGCCAGGCTAAGCCAATCAACAAGGAGGGAACTCTACTTTATATACAGCCAGGCTAAAGCTAAACCAATCAGCAAGGAGGGAACTCTCCTTTATATACATCCAGGCTAAATTAATCAACAAGGAGGGAACTCTCCTTTATATACAGCCAGGCTAAGACTAAAGCAATCAACAAGGAGGGAACTCTCCTTTATATACAGCCAGGCTAAACCAATCAACAAGGAGGGAACTCTCCTTTATATACAGCCAGGCTAAGCCAATCAGCAAGGAGGGAACTCTCTTTTATATACAACCAGGCTAAACCAATCAACAAGGAGGGAACTCTCCTTTATATAAAGCCAGGCTAAACCAATCAACAAGGCTGCATAAATGTGCTCAGCTCACAATGGTGCATTGCTGTTTTCATCTATGGTAAGTAATTTGAAAAGTTTTTTAAAACTTCATATTTTTTATCATGAAAGTTTAATTTTGACTTTACTATTGCTTTAAATACCCTGAATTATAAGGCAGACCAGGAGGTGAGTATAGGAAACACAGGTTTAGACTAGTAAGAAAGACCAAGACGTAACACGGGTAACAAGATAAGAGTCAAAACATCAGTGCAAATATGATGCAGGTTAAAAAAGCAGCAAAAACAAAAACCATAACCCCCAAAAAATAGCAACATAGGTGAAAATCCATAAAGAATCAAATGAAGACGCCAAGATGCAAAAGAAGCAACAATGTATTAGACCAACTGCAAAGCTTGAGAAAAGACACCAGGACACTATGAGGCCAAACATGACCCAACTTGTATAGCAATGTATGCAATCTCAAGCCGCTAACAGCCAAGAAGCCCACAGGTGTGGCCTGAAAGTTAACCATATTGTAAGTCTGTCTATGTCAATGCTGCCTGTAATATGTCCTGAGGGCCACGCCCGGCCCTTGAAGGGTATTTGTGTGGCCCTCAGCACCACTGCACAGAAAATAGATATCAGCAATTTGTTGTTTTTATTTTATTTTTATTTTTTTTTTTATTTGAGGTTAACAATACAGTAGCAAGAAACATACAATGTTCCCAAAGTAAACTGATAATACATAACAGAACTATAACAGTCACATCAGTGATTTTGTAGCAACCTTGTAACAAGTTCATTCTGTTACATCACAGAGTATTATAGATATTTAGGCGAAAAGAAAACCTCAGATTTTCAGCACAATAATAAATAAGATATCAGCAATTTGTTAATAAAAAACACAGTTCCATATGTGTCAAAAGATAAATAAGTGCAAACTAACCACAACTACTAATCAACTCAACATTTAATAATGTTTTGGTGCCACATGACAATGGTTGGGATGAATGGTTTCTCTTGACCCACTTAATACTCCTCTGCCTCCCCCTCTTCTCCGTCTCACAAGCTATTGACTCTCTTCTCATTTCTTTTCTCTTTTCTCATTTTTCCTCTGTGATGTGTGACAAATATTTGCTAATATGATCCCAGACACGATACTTTATATTCTCCTGTATCTAAGTGCCTCTGTGTTTAATAATTTTGAAATGGTATGACCAATATCGTTGTATCAGTTTTAAATGTACTATAGAAATAATGGTACAATGTAAGATTACACTATCATACATTTTATACAACTGTTTTGATATTAATAAAGTTTATGAAAAAAATGTTTGGGTGCCCCAGCCTATGTGTAAAATATTGAGAATCCTAATACAATGTGGGGGATATTACTGTGTGTCCTTAATGGAAATAAACGTTTAATTTTAAATGTTCAACAGTAGAGTAGGTATCACTTCTAGTGTGGGTTCATGACCAGGAAACCTTATTAAACGCTTACCAATGTATGTCCACACTCTGTGTGTTTATTATGAGTCAGCATAGATGAGGGGCAGCTTAATAAAACTGGAGACTCACTTGGCATTGCTCAATAGTTATAGTGGCCTTGGTAAGTGCAGTGGATTGAAACAAGGATAAGCACCTGACAGGGTTTGCATAAATATTTATTTATATGTTTTGGTACTAGGAGGTAACTTGTAGTTTGCATGATTTTTAAACAAAGGTGTTTGATACCGGATACATGTTAGAAAGCACTGTTTATCTAGGTGTGGATGGACAAGATTTCCAGCAAGGGAACCTTTCTTTCTGAGTTGGGGGCAAGTGTGGTATTTGCTGCCCATATTAAACCATGTGCAAGCAAGTGCTCTTCCCACAGCTTTGCTAGAGTAGGTCCTGTCAATCATCCTGGATGAATCTGATGTTTTAACTCCTTCATCTCTGAGGCGATAGAGAGATTAGGAAAGAGCCGTCTTTAGATCCCCACTCCTTAACCTGAACGTGCCAACACAGCAAGGACTTCCAAGCTGAGTGTGCAGCTTTATAAATGTAGTGCTATATCCATGTAGCTGACAAATTAAATATTTTCATTCATTATTTTTTCAATATTTTTGACTCCATATTGTCTAATTGAATTTGAATGTATTGAATTTTAATTTGTCCTATGGTGCATTTTTAAATAAATTTATAGGAATATAATCATGGTCTCTTAATTGTTTCGATAGGTAAGAATTGCATTGATTATGCTTTTCCCATTTGAAGATGGTTCCTTTTTTATTTATTTATTTTGCTTTTGTTTTTTTGTTATTAGTTGCTGTACATTCTGGTCATGTAACAAGACATCAAGGTAGACTGATTTATGTTCATGGGTCATTAATCTAAGTTGCAATTTTCTTTCAAAATCAGAATTAAGCAGTCTGTTGTGCAGATAGAGGTCATTTTTTTCCCTTTGAATTGTTTCTCAAACACTTCAAAGCTGTATCTAATGTCAGTGCACTTCACTAGGTACGTGGTACAAGTATGCATAGAAGTTGCTGGATTAGAGGGGGCTAGACCAGTACAGGTGTTATTATTATTTTTATTGCTAAAGAGTAAACTGATAGGTCATTTGTCATTAAATTCAGAGCTATTTTAAAGCTGATGAATTTTAGATCGTCTTTTTTAAGACAGGTTCATCAAGTTTTGTCACAGTCCATGAAACAGTGACCCCCTAGTGACATGAACTACACAAGAACAAGTTATACTGTTTCTTTAATAATTCATACAGAGCATACAAGTTTAAAGGGACAGTCTAGTCAAAAATAAACTTTCATGATTCAGAAAGGGCATGCAATTTAAAAAAACGTTGCAATTTACTTTTAGCTTTAAATTTGCTTTGTTCTCTTGGTATCCTTTGTTGAAAACTAAACCGAGGTAATCTGATGTGCTAATTTTGAAGTCCTTGAAGGTTGTCTCTAATCTCAGTGCATTTTTACAGCTAGACAGTGCTAGTTCATGTGTGCCATATAGATAACATTGTGCTCATGCCCTTTGAGTTACTTATAAGAGGGCACCAATTGACTAAAATGCAAGTGTGTCAAAAGAACTGAGATAAGAGGGCAGTCTGCAGAGACTTAGATACAAGGTAATCACAGAGGTAAAAAGTATATTAATATAACTGAGATAAGGAGCAGTCTGCAGAGGCTTAGATACAAGGTAATCACAGAGGTAAAAAGTATATTAATATAACTGAGATAAGGAGCAGTCTGCAGAGGCTTAGATACAAGGTAATCACAGAGGTAAAAAGTATATTAATATAACTGAGATAAGGGGCAGTCTGCAGAGGCTTAGATACAGGGTAATCACAGAGGTAAAATGTATATTAATATAACTGAGATAAGGGGCAGTCTGCAGAGGCTTAGATACAAGATAATCACAGAGGTAAAAAGTATATTAATATAACTGAGATAAGGAGCAGTCTGCAGAGGCTTAGATACAAGGTAATCACAGAGGTAAAAAGTATATTAATATAACTGAGATAAGGAACAGTCTGCAGAGGCTTAGATACAAGGTAATCACAGAGGTAAAAAGTATATTAATATAACTGAGATAAGGAGCAGTCTGCAGAGGCTTAGATACAAGGTAATCACAGAGGTAAAAAGTATATTAATATAACTGAGATAAGGGGCAGTCTGCAGAGGCTTAGATACAGGGTAATCACAGAGGTAAAATGTATATTAATATAACTGAGATAAGGAGCAGTCTGCAGAGGCTTAGATACAAGGTAATCACAGAGGTAAAAAGTATATTAATATAACTGAGATAAGGGGCAGTCTGCAGAGGCTTAGATACAAGATAATCACTGAGGTAAAAAGTATATTATTATAACTGTGTTGGTTATGCAAAACTAGGGAATGGGTAATAAAGGGGTTTTGTATCCTTTTGAACAATAACCATTCTGGAGTAGACTGACCCTTTAAGACAGTTTCCAATTAGCTTCTACTTACATTTTTACTTTGTCCTCATGGAATTCTTTGTTGAAAAGAATACCTAGGTAGGTAGTGTGCTTTGGAGTACTATAAGCTAGCAGTTTTGCAAGAATGCTTTTGACAACTAGATAACAGCAGTTTACACAATGGATGTGGTTGTTAAAAGCATTTTGGCAACGTATACGATTGCTAAAGGGACATTAAACACTCGTGCACCGTCTTCTAATTACATGTGATGCTATTTTGGAACCTAAGTTACACTGCAGGTACCTGAAGGAGATTTGCTGCACATGTGCAAACACATCAGCGATGGAATGAAGGGAAAGAAAGATTTCAGCATGGCGACAAGAGCTAGGTGTGGATAACCACAATACTATGCTTATAAAATGTACAGGGAGTGCAGAATTATTAGGCAAGTTGTATTTTTGAGGATTAATTTTATTATTGAACAACCATGTTCTCAATGAACCCAAAAAACTCATTAATATCAAAGCTGAATAGTTTTGGAAGTAGTTTTTAGTTTGTTTTTAGTTATAGCTATTTTAGGGGGATATCTGTGTGTGCAGGTGACTATTACTGTGCATAATTATTAGGCAACTTAACAAAAAACAAATATATACCCATTTCAATTATTTATTTTTACCAGTGAAACCAATATAACATCTCAACATTCACAAATATACATTTCTGACATTCAAAAACAAAACAAAAACAAATCAGTGACCAATATAGCCACCTTTCTTTGCAAGGACACTCAAAAGCCTGCCATCCATGGATTCTGTCAGTGTTTTGATCTGTTCACCATCAACATTGCGTGCAGCAGCAACCACAGCCTCCCAGACACTGTTCAGAGAGGTGTACTGTTTTCCCTCCTTGTAAATCTCACATTTGATGATGGACCACAGGTTCTCAATGGGGTTCAGATCAGGTGAACAAGGAGGCCATGTCATTAGATTTTCTTCTTTTATACCCTTTCTTGCCAGCCACGCTGTGGAGTACTTGGACGCGTGTGATGGAGCATTGTCCTGCATGAAAATCATGTTTTTCTTGAAGGATGCAGACTTCTTCCTGTACCACTGCTTGAAGAAGGTGTCTTCCAGAAACTGGCAGTAGGACTGGGAGTTGAGCTTGACTCCATCCTCAACCCGAAAAGGCCCCACAAGCTCATCTTTGATGATACCAGCCCAAACCAGTACTCCACCTCCACCTTGCTGGCGTCTGAGTCGGACTGGAGCTCTCTGCCCTTTACCAATCCAGCCACGGGCCCATCCATCTGGCCCATCAAGACTCACTCTCATTTCATCAGTCCATAAAACCTTAGAAAAATCAGTCTTGAGATATTTCTTGGCCCAGTCTTGACGTTTCAGCTTGTGTGTCTTGTTCAGTGGTGGTCGTCTTTCAGCCTTTCTTACCTTGGCCATGTCTCTGAGTATTGCACACCTTGTGCTTTTGGGCACTCCAGTGATGTTGCAGCTCTGAAATATGGCCAAACTGGTGGCAAGTGGCATCTTGGCAGCTGCACGCTTGACTTTTCTCAGTTCATGGGCAGTTATTTTGCGCCTTGGTTTTTCCACACGCTTCTTGCGACCCTGTTGACTATTTTGAATGAAACGCTTGATTGTTCGATGATCACGCTTCAGAAGCTTTGCAATTTTATGAGTGCTGCATCCCTCTGCAAGATATCTCACTATTTTTTACTTTTCTGAGCCTGTCAAGTCCTTCTTTTGACCCATTTTGCCAAAGGAAAGGAAGTTGCCTAATAATTATGCACACCTGATATAGGGTGTTGATGTCATTAGACCACACCCCTTCTCATTACAGAGATGCACATCACCTAATATGCTTAATTGGTAGTAGGCTTTCGAGCCTATACAGCTTGGAGTAAGACAACATGCATAAAGAGGATGATGTGGTCAAAATACTCATTTGCCTAATAATTCTGCCCTCCCTGTATTTAGAGTTTAATGTCCCTTTAAAAGCATTCTTGCAAAATTGCTGCAATATAACGCTCCAGACATGTGCATACTCCCGAGCCTACCTGCCTGCTTTTCAACAAAATATACTAAGAGAACAATGTACATTTGATAATAGAAGTAAAGTGAAGATACTACAATATCTCACAGCGCTCATAAAGTTTTCCTACTAGCTCCTGGGTACAAAAGGGTACCTAGCCAACCCTTAAATGTAGATTTAAAATTAAGAAAAAATAGACCTAGGAGCGCCAAATTAAGGCAGAGGAAATGAAATAAATTATACCAACGACTGTAAGAGTAAAACTCTTATATCATGTAGGGTAACAAGTAAACGTCCTAAGATTTACAAAATGTTGACACCAATATTCCTATTGATATCTGATGTAGATAAATACAGATATTGTATATAAATACAAATGTGATACAATTTATTACAAATGCAAATGGGATACACTTAATCACAGTTACAACTTATTGGGTAAAATCATGGATCCATGTTACAGTACATACAAATTATATAAAACACAATCATATAGTATAAAAGAGACTTGTATAAAATGCAGATGGTAATAAAGATGGTAATAAAATTAATATTGGAATAAATATAGCTGAAATTGGGTACAATATTCCCTAAACGCTGTGCAAAATTGCATAAAAAATTGCATAGAAAACTCCAAATGTAAGATGACAAGCTGTGGTGACAAAAATATATGCAAAGGAAGGGGGGGCCCCTCAAAAATCAAACATGTGAAAGTGATCAAAAACTGTCCATACAAAAAATATGAGAAAAAATGAAAAAATGAAGAGTGAAAAAAGTTTGGAATGAAAATAAGTGTCCGTGATGAAAAGCCAATTTTGAAACAAAGATAGTGATATAAAGTTCCAAAATGAAGGTGTGTGTATGTGAATGAATCTTCCTTAAGTCTCCTCAAATGAAGGTTCCAAATAATATGGATGTGGTGGATAGAGGAATGTCCGGTAAAACCTGGGGTGTAATCCCTATATCCAACCTATAAAAGAAATACACAATAGTGCAATATTGCTAACAAATAACATGTAATGTAGGATAAAAGCTCACCAATTCTGCCAACGCTTTTCGGCCCAAAACTGGGCCTTTTTCAAGACTATAGGTGCTGTGTGATGGTGGCTCTATTTAAGAATATTACTAACCAATCACTGATGTCAGTGTTTTGGCGCTTGTTTTTTGGCGCCAAATGTCAACCCGGAAGGAGATGTGGGTGTCAAATACTGAATAAGTCTACATAAGTTATATTTACTGACGTGGCTGGATGCGATATTAACAATGGTTACTTAAAGGGATTTTGTTTCAATCTTCATTATTTTAGGTTGGTAATACGGAGATTGCCCTTAATGTTTCTGCTGCTCGATATAACTGGAAGTACCTAGAATGTACCTGACTTGGGTTCTATATCCGGTTTCGCTCTGTGTTCTATTTCCGGTAGATTTGTGATCACTTCCGGTATGGGTATTTGGCGGTACGGGTCGCATGGCCTTTTAGCGGGTATTTTTATTATATTCTATGAAATGGCCAATCATAAAAGTTGTGCTATTACTTCATAAGAAGTGTATGGTAAATTATCGGAAAGGATCTGAAAATTATCTTTAGGTATACAATACTACTTAATGACATATAAAAGTACATATAAAAAATGAATACAAAAATAAAATAGTCGTCCATAAAAGCAAGTGAACCAGAATGGCTGTGGTAAAAGACGCTGGCACATGTTCATGAGAAAATGAACAAATAAACAAATAAACAGTAAACATATAAATACACATAATTTGAAACATAGGGTAAAATCAATAATTTAAAATACAAAATGCAAATGATGTAAAAATTGTGTAAAACATCGGCATAGATAATCATAACGCTCAAGTTGTCTTTAAAAAGGGGGGGTGTAAAATATAAAATTCATAAAATTCCTTAAGGAAGCGGGATAAGTATACAATAGAACAATAGAGTGTGTTAGGAAACAATTCCATAAATGTAATATATGGGAAGTGTATTCCTAAAAGTCCTTCACATGGTGTGAATAAGTTAAAATACAATCAACTAATATGATTGTTCCAGGGACTGGCTAAAAAGAATGGGTTATATAGAAACATTGTGGGAGAGGGTCGGAGTTCTGGATTTATGTCAATGGAGATAAAATAAGAACTATCGTACCTAAGGGATGTCTGTTCATATTTAAAGAATACCTTGGGAGAATGAGAGATAACTCCAAATCTAGCTAGAATGAAAATACATGCTAAGGGGTTATGTGGTCCCCCAAATAAACTATTTCCCAGAATTCTTCATTTTAGGCTTAATAGGTGTGACAAATCTTCCCTGTTGTTTAAACCCCTAGGGTATAGGCAGTCCATATTAAAGATCCATCTGGATTCTGCTATTAATAGTCTTTTTTCTTGATCTCCACCCCTCCAATTGGGTGTGACTAGTTGGATGCCAATATAGCTAAAATCTTTTTGTTTGGCCTGATGTTGGGTTAAAAAATGTCTATATAGTGCTGTTTCTGTGTTTTTGTGTTTAATCTTTAATAGGTGCTCCCTGATCCGGTCTTTCAGGATTCTGGATGTTTGTCCTATATATTGGAAACCGCAACTGCACCATATCATATAGATCACTCCTTTACTACTACATTTTATAAGGTCCTTGATTTTGTATTTAACCTTTGTGTTAAACGAGGTAAATTCTTTTGTTTTCACTCCCCTCTGACAGGCCTTACAGCTAACACACGGATAAAAGCCTTTAACTTCTCTACCATATACATCTCTTGTGTTGGTCATCGTGTTTCTGGGTATGCTTGGAGAGAGTTTATTTTTCAAGTTGTTTGTCTTTCTATATATAAATATTGGGCGGGGTGTTAGTTTATCCCCAATGATATCATCATTTCTTAGTAATGGCCAGTGTTTCTCTACGATCTTCTCCACAATATGCCTGTTTTCACTGTATTCCATAATAAAAGGGATGTTTAATTGGTCTCCGTCTAGATTGTTGTAGACTTTTTTTGGTTTATATGACAGAAGATCTTTCCTATTTCTCTGTCTTACTTCTTCTATGTCATTTTCGAGGGCTCCTTCTTCGTATCCCCGTTCCAGGAATCTGTTTTTTAAAATGAGAGTTTGCTCTTCCCATTTCTTGGGGTCTGAGCATTTTTTCTTTAGTCTCAACATTTGTCCTTTCGGTATGTGGGACTTCCATCTCTTAAGGTGGCAGCTGTCTTTGTGGATGTAATTGTTACAGTCTACTTCTTTGAAGAATGTAGACGTTTCCAATTTGCCGTTCTTAATTTCAATCTTTAGGTCTAAGTATGTGATCTCATGTTTACTATATTCATGAGTAAACCTAAGATTATGCATATTAGTGTTCATTATTTGGATGGTATACTCTAAATCATCTATTGAGCCTTTCCAAATCATAATAATATCATCAATGTATCTATTATAGAGGACCAGGTCCACGCTTGCTGGGCATGAGTCCCAGAAGATGCGTTCCCAGTGGCCCATGTATAAATTAGCGTAACTGGGCGCGAACCTGGTCCCCATAGCTGTCCCACATACTTGTCTATAATAGATTCCTCTATTGTTGAAATAGTTGTGGGTTAGGATATATCCCATCGATGATGAAATCTTTTTGTAATTCTGGTAGCTCCGGATCTTTATCGAGAAAAAAGTTGACTGCCTCTATACCACCTTCGTGCGGTATACAGGTGTACAGGGAGGTAACATCACATGTTACTAGTATGTAGTTCTCTTCCCACTTTATGCCTTCCAAAATATTTATTATTTGGGTGGAGTCTCTCACAAATGATGGTAGCTGTACCACATATTTTTGTAATTGCTCAGACCCCAAGAAATGGGAAGAGCAAACTCTCATTTTAAAAAACAGATTCCTGGAACGGGGATACGAAGAAGGAGCCCTCGAAAATGACATAGAAGAAGTAAGACAGAGAAATAGGAAAGATCTTCTGTCATATAAACCAAAAAATGTCTACAACAATCTAGACGGAGACCAATTAAACATCCCTTTTATTATGGAATACAGTGAAAACAGGCATATTGTGGAGAAGATCGTAGAGAAACACTGGCCATTACTAAGAAATGATGATATCATTGGGGATAAACTAACACCCCGCCCAATATTTATATATAGAAAGACAAACAACTTGAAAAATAAACTCTCTCCAAGCATACCCAGAAACACGATGACCAACACAAGAGATGTATATGGTAGAGAAGTTAAAGGCTTTTATCCGTGTGTTAGCTGTAAGGCCTGTCAGAGGGGAGTGAAAACAAAAGAATTTACCTCATTTAACACGAAGGTTAAATACAAAATCAAGGACCTTATAAAATGTAGTAGTAAAGGAGTGATCTATATGATATGGTGCAGTTGCGGTTTCCAATATATAGGACAAACATCCAGAATCCTGAAAGACCGGATCAGGGAGCACCTATTAAAGATTAAACACAAAAACACAGAAACAGCACTATATAGACATTTTTTAACCCAACATCAGGCCAAACAAAAAGATTTTAGCTATATTGGCATCCAACTAGTCACACCCAATTGGAGGGGTGGAGATCAAGAAAAAAGACTATTAATAGCAGAATCCAGATGGATCTTTAATATGGACTGCCTATACCCTAGGGGTTTAAACAACAGGGAAGATTTGTCACAACTATTAAGCCTAAAATGAAGAATTCTGGGAAATAGTTTATTTGGGGGACCACATAACCCCTTAGCATGTATTTTCATACTAGCTAGATTTGGAGTTATCTCTGATTCTCCCAAGGTATTCTTTAAATATGAACAGATATCCCTTAGGTACGATAGTTCTTATTTTATCTCCATTGACATAAATCCACAACTCCGACCCTCTCCCACAATGTTTCTATATAACCCATTCTTTTTAGCCAGTCCCTGGAACAATCATATTAGTTGATTGTATTTTAACTTATTCACACCATGTGAAGGACTTTTAGGAATACACTTCCCATATATTACATTTATGGAATTGTTTCCTAACACACTCTATTGTTCTATTGTATACTTATCCCGCTTCCTTAAGGAATTTTATGAATTTTATATTTTACACCCCCCTTTTTAAAGACAACTTGAGCGTTATGATTATCCCAATCTAAATATTATCTATGCCGATGTTTTACACAATTTTTACATCATTTGCATTTTGTATTTTAAATTATTGATTTTACCCTATGTTTCAAATTATGTGTATTTATATGTTTACTGTTTATTTGTTTATTTGTTCATTTTCTCATGAACATGTGCCAGCGTCTTTTACCACAGCCATTCTGGTTCACTTGCTTTTATGGACGACTATTTTATTTTTGTATTCATTTTTTATATGTACTTTTATATGTCATTAAGTAGTATTGTATACCTAAAGATAATTTTCAGAACCTTTCCGATAATTTACCATACACTTCTTATAAAGTAATAGCACAACTTTTATGATTGGCCATTTCATAGAATATCATAAAAATACCCGCTAAAAGGCCATGCGACCCGTACCGCCAAATACCCATACCGGAAGTGATCACAAATCTACCGGAAATAGAACACAGAGCGAAACCGGATATAGAACCCAAGTCAGGTATATTCTAGGTACTTCCGGTTATATCGAGCAGCAGAAACATTAAGCGCAATCTCGGTATTACCAACCTAAAATAATGAAGATTGAAACAAAATCCCTTTAAGTAACTATTGTTAATATCGCATCCAGCCACGTCAGTAAATATAACTTATGTAGACTTATTCAGTATTTGACACCCACATCTCCTTCCGGGTTGACATTTGGCGCCAAAAAACAAGCGCCAAAACACTGACATCAGTGATTGGTTAGTAATATTCTTAAATAGAGCCACCATCACACAGCACCTATAGTCTTGAAAAAGGCCCAGTTTTGGGCCGAAAAGCGTTGGCAGAATTGGTGAGCTTTTATCCTACATTACATGTTATTTGTTAGCAATATTGCACTATTGTGTATTTCTTTTATAGGTTGGATATAGGGATTACACCCCAGGTTTTACCGGACATTCCTCTATCCACCACATCCATATTATTTGGAACCTTCATTTGAGGAGACTTAAGGAAGATTCATTCACATACACACACCTTCATTTTGGAACTTTATATCACTATCTTTGTTTCAAAATTGACTTTTCATCACGGACACTTATTTTCATTCCAAACTTTTTCCACTCTTCATTTTTTCATTTTTTCTCATATTTTTTGTATGGACAGTTTTTGATCACTTTCACATGTTTGATTTTTGAGGGCCCCTCCCCCTTCCTTTGCATATATTTTTGTCACCACAGCTTGTCACCTTACATTTGGAGTTTTCTATGCAATTTTTTATGCAATTTTGCACAGCGTTTAGGGAATATTGTACCCAATTTCAGCTATATTTATTCCAATATTAATTTTATTACCATCTTTATTACCATCTGCATTTTATACAAGTCTCTTTTATACTATATGATTGTGTTTTATATAATTTGTATGTACTGTAACATGGATCCATGATTTTACCCAATAAGTTGTAACTGTGATTAAGTGTATCCCATTTGCATTTGTAATAAATTGTATCACATTTGTATTTATATACAATATCTGTATTTATCTACATCAGATATCAATAGGAATATTGGTGTCAACATTTTGTAAATCTTAGGACGTCGTTTACTTGTTACCCTACATGATATAAGAGTTTTACTCTTACAGTCGTTGGTATAATTTATTTCATTTCCTCTGCCTTAATTTGGCGCTCCTAGGTCTATTTTTTTCTTAATAGAAGTAAAGTGGAAACATTATTAAAACTGTATGTTCTATATGAATAATAAAATTAAAAAAAAAAATTGGATTTCATATCCCTTTAATACTTGCACAATGTCCCTTTTGGTTTAGGTATAAGCACACAAAACACCTATTATGCATGTTTGTGTATGATGGCTTGTGTATGTTCATGTGTGTATGTTTATGTGCATGCGTGTGTTCATGTTTGTTTGTGTATGTATGTTTATGTGCATATGTGTCTTTATGTGCATGCGTATGTTGATGTTGATGCATGCATGTGTTCATGTGTGTATGTGTGTTTATGTGCATGTGTGTGTTCATATGTATGTGTGTTTATGTGCATGTGTGTGTTCATGTGTATGTGTGTTCATGTGCATGCGTGTATTTAATGTGTGTATGTGTGTGGGTGTTGTGTGTTTCTGTGCATACCGGATGTTCATGTGTGTATGTTTGTTTATTTTCATGTGAGTGCTCATGTGTAATTGTGTATGTGTGTTTATATGCATGTGTGTGTTCATGTGTAATTGTGTATGTGTGTTTATATGCATGTGTGTGTTCATGTGTATGTGTGTGTATGTGTGTTTATGTGTTTTTATGTGTATGTGTGTGTTCATGTGTAATTGTGTATGTGTGTTTATATGCATGTGTGTGTTCATGTGTATGTGTGTTTATGTGTATGTGTGTTTATGTGTTTTTATGTGCATCTGTGTGTTCATGTGTAATTGTGTATGTGTGTTTATATGCATGAGTGTGTTCATGTGCGTGTTTGTGTCTCTTAACTGCAAAAAAATACAAATGTTACTATCAAAATGACAGTTGTAAATGCCTTTAAAACACATTTTATATGCAGGTATCTTAAAATGCATTAGTTGCTGATTTAAACAGTATCTAAAATAATTAATATCAATTAAAAAAAGCTGAGGATAAAAGCATTTTCAAAAAACAAACAACACCAGAACAAGGGATCGTGAGCTCAGTTTGAACTTTATTGTTTTAGTTGTAAGTTCTATGATTGTGATCAGTGTGCTTTAGAACTCAAAACAGGGGAGAGAAATATCTATTAGATTTACTGGTGAAAGAGACATTAAAAAGTGCAAAAAGAAAATACTCTGCTGTGTTAGTGCATATTATTGTTACACTGTTGCTTGTGTAGAACTATGTAGCTGATCACAATCTTGCTCTTGTTTTCTGTAAATAAAGGTTTCTAAACATTGGCCGGTATTGTCTGTCTGTTTTTCCAGTGATCTCAATCCCAAAATACTTCTGCCATTAATACCACAGAAGTCTGAAATATTTTCCTCCTGAAAACAACATGAAATTGTTGAACCAATTGTTAAACTCACATTTTCATAATCAAATAAGCAAAATGTGCACGATTAACAACAAACAAAATGGTGATTTTTCGGGGTGGGGGTGGGGTGGGCGGAGTTAGTTATTACATCGCAGGTGAAGGATCTTTATAAATACCTCCCAACTACTCTGCATCCTGCAGGATCATGGGTTAAGAGGTATGGCCAGTTATCACCATTGAAGTCCCTTAATGTCCCATTTTAAAAGGACTGGCGAGACCCCCCCCGAGCCCAGCCCAGATCCAGCCCACACCCACAGATCTCCCACATACGACTATGGACCACCTGTATCTCTGCCTATCTGCAAGTTACTTCACCTCCTATGTACAGCCCCCCCCCACAATACTGGTGGGTCACTACCCACAAGCTTTTAACCTACCACATTCCAGAAGCCACTCGGCAGATGTTGGGAGGTATGTGTATGTTGATTGGTGCCTTTTATTAATGTGTAGTGATTCTAATAGGTGGCTTGTGCACAATTAACGATATAGATATTTGTATATGTAATGTCCTTTTTGAAAAGGATATAAAACTGTCTATATCGTTGTAAAAAAACAAGCACTAAGCAGTGGGTTATACTTAATAGAAATAATTAATGTTCATCATTTTAAAATATATATTTTTTTAATTTTGTTTAACTACGTTTGTGAAGGGTCCATTGCTTTCTGCCATTACCACACAAGGGAGCTCTGGTATCTACAAGAGGGCAAAGAAGCAAATTTCCCTTTGATGTGTTGCTAGGAGACACCATTAAAGAGTTCCTTTTGCAAAAAACAAGTAAATTGTTTGCTATTTTTAACACATTTAAAGAGTTCATTTTGCAAAAAACAAGTAAACTGTTTGCTATTTTTAACACAATAAGTTTATTTTGATTTATTATATTTAGTTTTTTTTTGCTAAGGGAACACAGTTTAATATCCCTTTAAGCACATATTTCTTTTATAATTACATATATTTAGAATAGGAAGTGCGTATTGCATGTACAAAAAAAATCAATATAAGCTTATGTCCAGGTCAAGGAAAACGCACTCAGCCAAACTGATATGTTTGAGTTGTTTATAAGCTAAGGGGCTACTAAGTCCATCAAAACTGCCAGTGCCTTCTTTCCTCTTGCATACAACACAGTGATCTACTGATCAACTCTCTGTACTAACTAGAAAAATCCTCTGCCAAATGAAGGGAAGAAAAATATGTGCAGGTTTTTAGGTTTGCTGGGTTCATATTTAATAATTGGATTTGTCAAGTGTAGTTTACAACTTGGACTCAATTATTAATAAGGTTGGACAAAAATCAATTTACATAAAATATATATAAGAATTTTTTTAATATCTAGAGAAAGACATAAATAATTCTTCCTTGTAATTTTATGAACATCTTTAATAATAAGAATCTGTAGGTAAATATATTGCTAGAAAAAATAATTCTATGTTAATTCTATCGCCCAAGGCACAGAAAGGTATAGCGGGAGATACAATGGCCTCTATTTATCAAAGTCTGGCGGACCTGATCCAACAGTGCCAGACCTCGCTGAATACGGAGAGCAATACGCTCTCCGTATTCAGCATTGCACCAGCAGCTCACAAGAGCTGCTAATGCAACGCCGCCCCTTGCAGAATCGCGGCCAATCGGCCGCCAGCAGAGGGTGTCAATCAACCCGATCGTACTCGATCGGGTTGAATTGCGGCGATGTCTGTCCGCCTGCTCAGAGCAGACGGACAGGTTATGGAGCAGCGGTCTTTAGACCGCTACTTCATAACTGGTGTTTCTAGCGAGTCTGAAGACTCGCCAGAAACAAGGCCGTCAAGCTCCTTTTGGAGCTTGATAGATAGGCCCCAATAAGTTAATGTCTAATTAAGTGTTATCATTTCTACAAAATACTATGGGGTCGATTTATGAAGCAGCGGATGCTGCTTCCGACCAACTCCGCCTGAAGCGGAAGTTAAGAAGCAGCGGTCGTATGACCGCTGCTCCTTAACTCGTCCACTACCTCTGAGGTGGCGGACAGCTATCATCCCGATCAGATACGATCAGGATGATTAACAACCCCTGCTGGCAGCCGCTTGGCCTTGAATATGCAGGGGGCAGCATTGCACAAGCATTTCATGCAATGATAAATGATAAATGCCGACAGCGTATGCTGTCGGCATTTATCAATGTGCGGCGGACTTTATCCACTACATCTTATCATGTCCTTCCACACAAAGGTAAATCGGCTCCTATGTACTTATAGATGTCAATGTCACACTATCTGGTTCTATTACACTCTATTTGGAGCCTCTTCAACAACATTTATACATGTTTTTTAGAACCTCACTGGTATGGAGTGAAGTAACCATTCCGACCCTAGTAAGTCCTGGCGACTGGCGAGCTGCCTCCCATAGTAAAATTCTCTGGAGTAGAGAATTTCACTGGAAAAAAAGTAGTCTAACAATGATGACTGGGTGCTATTAACACTTTATAAAGAAAGTACCAATTCTTTACGTATATGTAAATACTTTTGTAAAAAAGCAGTACAATATTTAAAGATATTCTTGGATTTTTTTTTGTAAAATAATAATGCCCTCCAGAAAAATATTATAAAAGTCTAGAAATTATATTGTTATATTAAATAAGTGTCTACCAATGAACAAATGGACATTTCTTGAAAGTAGGTGGAAGGATGAAACAATGTTTCTGCCTTTTTGGCAGTAAATATGATACCCTAAACTAATGTGTAATATGGTTACATAGAAGGATACGATCAGAAACAATGTCCTGGGTTCAATGTCACTAATCTCTGATTGTGCACCACTTCTGTCAAACATTGTAAAAATACCTACGTTCCAATATGGCGGTGCATAGTATGAAGATGTGGAGCTTAGCCAAGCACTACTAAGAGGTTAACAAAAGATAATGGTTTTGAAGAGACCCACAGTCACAGGAAGAAAAACAGTAATATGATGAGTAGTAACCATGGTATTATAGCTGTACCCAGCAACTTATTGTCCTTTTAACACCTAGGGATTAAAACCTATTTCACTGACTATGGTGTCTTGGTTGTTATTCATTTTAACTGTTTTATTACAAAGTTTGTGGTAAATATGAGCTATACATACAACCATACATTGACCAACTAAATCATAAAGCTCATTAAATATAAGTATCCATTTTTTTAAAGAAAATCACTTATATAGTGTTATAGTATCTTTCCTTTCTGTTTTTTTTACTCATGTGGTGATAGCGCTACATTAATATTGACCCCAGGACCTCTTCTATTAATGTATCATATTACATATGGTTGTCTTTTAGTTTATGAGCATGACATTTATTGGGAGTGTATATTTATAATTATAGTACACTTTATTCATTTACACTTTAATTACATGTTGAATGTTCAATAAAACAATATTCATTTTTATGTAAATTAGTATTTAATTTACTTATATTTGAATATTGAATGTAACATTCACTTGAAAAAACAATACATTTCAATCAAGGTTGATGATAATTGACATTTAAATACTAATTAAGATATTTTGAATGTGCTTTTTAAATCTAATGTGACATTTTAAAGTGATACGAAACCCCAAAGTTTTATTTTGTGATTCAGATCAAGCATACAATTAAAATAGTTAGTGATTTTTTGACAAAATAGCAATTTTAGAATACATTTACTGAGAACGTTAAGGGTTACTGCCAAATAACACCCCAATATGTGTTCAGCAACATCTCCTGAGTACAGTAATACCACCCATGTATAGGTGTGTCGGGTTCTCTGGGGGTTAAAAGGCCTTATTTTTAGGGGTCGCATTCCAGTTTTCCAACTTGGAATTTTCACATCGGTCATCATGCACCCATGTCCTATTTGGGACATTTCTGAAGCTGGCCAATGTAATTTACCCCCAACAAACCATATATTTTTGAAAAGTTAGACACCCTAGGATATTTAAAATGCTGGTATTTTAACATTTTCCATGCATTAATTCAACCACCAGTCTTTTTCAAACTTTAGGGTAGTAATTTTTTTGTTATTTTTCACACACATGGTACTTTAGGCATGGATTCTCAGTTCCTGTCATGTGTTAATGTCAAAAAACACCTCAATATGTGTTTAACAACATCTCCTGAGTACAGTGATACCACCCATGAATAGGTTTGTCCTTTGTCGGGTTAATTTACCCCCATCAAACTATATATTTTTAAAAACTAGACACCCAAGGGTATTTGAAATACTGGTATTTTAACACTTTCCAGTGATATCACCTATGCATAGGTTTGTTGGCTTCTTTGCGGGGTGCAATGCCAAACTTCTAACATGTGTTTGTAATTTTTTTTTCATATTAAACATATCTTCTTTGCCTATCTTCTTTTTGGGGGCCTCTTTACATAACTCAATTTATTTGCTTTCCATGAAAGTGCATATATTTGAAAAGTTGACACGCCAATGTATTGTATATGGAGTGTTTTGATGCCTTTGATACAACTGTTTTAGCCAAAAATATTGGAGAAAGTATGTGGTGGTAATTTTTTATTTTTACACACCCATTAATTTTTTACTGTGATTTAGGAGAGTTTGTTGTAAGTAATTGCAAGAAAACACTCCAGGTTGTTTTCTGCAAGACCCCCTGACTACACCTATGCCCCCCATGCATAGGTTTGCCAGGATTTTGGGAAGGTTCAGTTACAATTGTATGACTTGTATATTGAGTTGACAGTGAGAGTATTTCTTCTGATAGGCCTAGCTTTAGTTTGGGGCCTATCGCATACCCCAGTTTTATTTATTGCCATGAAAGTTTATATATTTACAACTTTGACACACCAAGGTATTGTATATGGAGTGCTTTGATGCCTTTGATGCAACCGTTTTAGCCAAAAAAAATAGAGAAAGTGTATGGTAGTAATATTTCAATTTTCATTTTTATAAAAAATAGAACAGTGTAGTTTAAAAATCTGGCACAGTAAAAGTAAAAAACCCCCCAAAAAACTCAGTAACAGTAAACGTAACCAACCCCCCCCCCAAAAAAAAAGAAACACAGCGGCAAATGTAAAAAAAAAATTAAAAATTTACCAGCGTGTGATACCGCTTAAAGCAGTTCCCAATGCAGAGTCCAGGCTATCCAGGGAAATCAGGACAGTAAAAAGTGATGTCCCTTCTCTGCCCCTTCTTGGTACAGACTCTGCATTTTTTCTGAGGATTCTGCTTCGCCGCAGTAGGGGGGGTAAATAAAATGGGTAGCCCCAACTCTGCTCTCTCCCATCACCGCCCTAGGAGCAGGTGCATCTTGGTACAAAATCCACAAAATGATTTGGAGCTAAACTGTAAAAAAGTCAGTTTGATTTCGGTGTTTTCTTTTTTGAACAACAAAAAAGCATTGTGGGTTGCAATCTGCATTACGTAAACTGCAACCTTTTTGTACCAGGCTGTTGTCTTCTGCATAATTAGGTAGGGCTGCAGCAGCTGATCTGCTAGATCAACTCTACCCATATGCCAGTTATAAGCCTTGATGCAAACTGGCTTCATTGTGCTCTCAGCTCTGCCACGTACAGAGACCTTCACAGTCCTCTCTGTGTGGATGGTGGTAAGAATGTATACATCCTTCTTGTCTCTGTACTTAACTGCCAACAGCTTCTCCTGGCACAGAGCTGAGGTCTCCCCCCTTCGTAGCTGGGTGCATGCCAGTTGTCCTGGGAAACTGGCACGGTTCTTTCAAATTGTACCGGAAGCTACTGTATCAAAAGAATACAGTAGCTTGAAAAAAAGGACACTTGTATAGAAGTTATCTAAATACAAGTGGTACCCTTTGTTCATCAGGGGTAATATCAGGTCCCAGACAATCTTGCCAGTGGTTCCCATATGTTTTGAGCAGCCTGGAGGGTCAAGGTGGATATCCTTTCCCTCGTACACCTGGAAGGCCTAAGTATACCCAGTCTCGCTCTCACAGAGCTTATACACCTTTACTCCATACCTGGAGCGCTTGGAAGGAATATACTGCTTGAAACCCAGCCTTCCCTTATACTTCATCAGGGATTCATCCACAAATATATTCCTTCCAGGTGTATAAGCCTCTGCAAACCTGGCAGTAAAGTGGGTAATCAGGAGGTGGATTTTATACAGCCTGTCAAACTAGGGATGCTCCCTAGGGGGGCACAGGCTGTTGTCGCTGAAATGCATGAAATGTAGAATCATTTCATACCTCTTCCTCAACATACACTGGGAGCAAATGGGGCTACTGCTCCAGTAGGAGAGGATGGAGGGTTTCTTTATGATGCCCATCAGCATAGTCAATGCCCAGAATTTTTTAAACTCTGGCACATCGATGAGGGCCCATTGCTGCTTTGCCAAAAAAGTGGCTGGCTTTGCAGCATGAAACTGATGGGCATATACATTATTTTGGGAGACAATGTTCCCCAATACATCATCGCCCAGAAACACCTCCATAAACTGTTGGGGGCTAAATCCTGCCACATCCACATTTATGCCAGAATTATCAGTGAAGGGTGGGATATCTGGCCTCTGGTAATGAGGTGTTACCCACTCTTTAGCAGCAATGGCAGCTGGAGCAACACATCTCCTTCTGTCAGGGGGGCTTGCAGCCACAGATACATCACTATCAGTTGAGACTGTATCTAATGATGCATCTCAGCATATGGTAGGGTCAAAATTGGGGTCTAAATCAGACATAGAGGCGTTTGACTCTGACGCAAGGATGGCATACGCCTCCTCAGCACTATATGTTCTCTGTGACATGATTTATTTTTATCTGTCACATAGAAAAAAAATTACTAAAACAAATTCAACACAAAATTTAAATTTAAATAACTAAATTAACTAAATGGCTCTGAAAAGAGCTTTTGGTCACACAAAAAGTTACAAAAAAAAAAATAACCCCTAAAAAATGCACACAGAGCAAAAAAGTGCTGCTCTGGTACTGCCAGTGATTTATAGTGATCACAGTTAAGCTATGGGGTTAGTGGCTCTGAAAAGAACCTTTGGGTCTCAATTTTTAACAAATATATTATCTAAATCTCTCTCCTAAACACAGATCTGTCTCTCTCCCACAAAAACGCAAGCGAGGAGAGGGAAGGAGATCCACACTAGTAAGAGTCAATATTTATAAATATTGACATGATCAGACAAATGGAATATTTTATTATTAAAATTTGTATTATAGGGGCAAGCTCAGATTGGATGACCCTAGCCTGCCCCTATGATGAGGCAGGCTAGGGAGACCCCCAGAAGCCCCATGATGTACTGGGTATCGCCATCTTTGAAGCCACATGGGGGAGGGGGGCTATATGGGGCTAATTTATTAAAAAGTAAATATTTTTTTATTTTTTTTATTTGATATGTTATTTTACTAAGTGCCTCGAACCACCGAGGTGCTCAGCACACTTACAGAGCATCAGAAGCCTGCCCGATGGCTTCCGATGCTCTGCCTGACTGCTGGGCTCAATGTGGAGTGAAACCAGAAGTAATCGCTCCATGGGAGCGATCAAAACGGAGCTCTGCAGTCAGAAACAATATTGCAGGATGCCTTAAGATTGAGGCATCGCTGCAATACTGAAGACTAAAAGTGGGGTGGCTGGAGAAAGCCTAGGATACCCACCAAAAAGTATGCACTATGAGCACTCTGGGCCCTGACTAAAGGCAGTCAAATCCACAAAAGAAGGGAAAATAAAATATAACTTTTATTCGTTAATAATAAAATAAAAAACTACATACATATTAAAAGAATACAGATATACATTTATGATGAACCAGATAGGTGTGCACTATCGCTGCAATACTGTTTGAGCAGCTGGAAGTGATCTCGATCACTCAGATTACCCGAGGACATGTCAGGCACATCCTTGGTCCTTAACTGACACCCTTCGTAGAACGTGCCTGACACGTCCTCAGTTGCAAAGGGGTTAAACTGTTGCACATTGAACTGTAACGTCAACTTGGATATGTTTTTAATTTGTCCTTGGCTCTTTCTCCAACATTCAAACAATCTTTCTCATAATTCTAGGGTCAATTTTCCTCTTGTGCCCACATCTAGGGATCTTGGCTAGAGTCCCATGTTACTTTAACTTCTTAATAATATTGGCAACAGTGCTCACAGGAACATAAAACTCTTTAGAGCTGGTCTTGTATCCTTTATGTTGACCGTGCTTGACTGTTACCTTCATTCTAACCTCCTCAGACAACTCTCTGGTTTTTCTTCTCTTTTCCATGTGCAGTGTGATACACACAGGGACACAGCAGAGTGAGTACTTTTCTCCATTTAAACTGGCTGAACAAGTGATTTTGAGATTAAAAACACCTGTGATACTAATTAAAAGAGAATAGTCTGTTTGAAGCATCACTACAAAAAAATTATTTATTGTAGGATCTAAAGAGTATCCATAGTATTGTCCAGGTCATTTTAGAATATCGTTATAGAATAAGCAAGAATTTGCTCCATACGTTGTGCACAACTGTACAATGTATGGATGACAAATATTTTAATTTGCACACTTTTCAGGGCAAATAGTGCATTATTTGAGTAAAATGCAAGGGTACCAATACTTTCAGCCACATCTGTAAATTTATATGGACCCTAAGATCAACCACTAAGAGTATCAATGATTTTAGGAACTCCATTTTTGGTGGTGATTATACTCACAGGGAATCCCCAACAACGGTACTGGATCCCAGCAGATCTGAGCGCTTCGGTAATAAATCTTAATTTACGTCTTTTCTGGAGGGTGGATGGGCTGATATCTGAAAAAAATCTGAATGTTGACTCCCGCGTGTGTGATAGGAGACTTAGATCTTGAGTTCTTTAGGACTTCTTCTTTATCCAGAAAATTCAGGAAGTGGACTATAACATCCCGTGGCGGGGCCCTAGCTGTAGGCTTAGGCCTAAGGGCTTTATGGGCTCTATAAAAAATGATCTCAGGAGCTGTTGGTGTTCCTTTGATTGTACGGAACAGATCTTGTAGGCAGCCCTGTAGTGCAGAGGGTGTAATGGATTTGGGTATCCCCCTGATCCTTAGGTTGTTTCGTCTGTTGCGGTTGTCGGGGTCTTCGACTTTATCCATGAGAAAATTTATGGTTTCTTCGTGGTTATGTAATTGTTTGTTAGATTGCTGCATGTCATCACACAGCATTGTTTGTACACTTTCCATCTTGGAGATTTTCTGTTTAACTGGCGTGATGTCTTTTCTTAGTTCGACTTAGACTTCTTTTATGTCCTCCTTGGATGACAATTTTAAGATCTTCCCTAGTTATAAAGGGGTTAGGATCCTGGAGGGTGTCATTCCCCACCGTCTGGGGCTGTTGCCTAGCGGCCGCAGGCTTGTTGTCAGTTAGTGGATCTGTAGCTTTGAGAAATTGGTTAAGAGTTGTGTCTCTTAATGGCTTCTCCTTTTTTTTTTTTTTGCTTTTAAAGTGCGCAACAGATTTACTGGGTATTCAGTGCCTTTCCTACAGCCTTCATAACATTTCTGTTAAAGATTCTATAGTCTCTTGATATGGGGGATAATATTAAAGTATGTATTAGGCTGCAGAACTTGCCTGTAGTTGGAAAGTCTGTTTTCCAACTAATGCACGTGGCAGTTAAGTAATTGTGCAGGATCACCCAGCGGCCTTCTAAGTGCTAGAATGACTATCTTTCTGCGCAGGCAATATAATATCTCACCGGAGCCCAGCCCCTGCAACTATGGCCCCAAAGATGTTAGTTTTATCTTTTAGCCCCTGGATGTCGGTAAAATAAAGGTCTCACCCTTGTAGCAGGTGTCCGCCATTGACTGCTGTATGTCCTCTGGAATGCTGCTTCAGATGCGATCCAGCCGCACTGTCCACCCCGGCTTGTAAAGTGAAGCCGCTGGTTTTCCTCTGTTATCGCACTGAACGGGGTCTGGCGTTAGTGGTGAGAGCGGCAGCAATAGTCAGGGCAGCTATCTTGGCTTACACTGTGCATGCTCGGCTCAGGCCCAATCTGCTCCGTTGTCGCAGCTCCCCTCAGTCTTTGTCCTCTGCTTCTATTTCGAGCTCCCACTAGCTCAGAGTGCTCAGTGTTGGCTAGCAAGAGTTGCTAGCATTGTTCTTTGCCAGGAATCGTTGTTTAATACCCCTCAGGGAGAAAGACGGCTACAGAGCCTATTTAGTGTGCGGCCATTTCCCTGCTTGGTCAGGCTCCGCCCTGGAGTTGTATGTTTCTATGCAGAAGCTAATATAATTTTCAAATCCTTTGTATTCCATTCTATCAACCAATCCAGAGCTCATACTGGCAGCCAATCACAGTTCAGTTGCTAAATATAATATATAGATGGGTCAAAGGTGCCTCCTAAAATAGAGCTTTGGGTAGGGTTCTGGTTTAACCCCACCTACCACTCCTGATCAGTCAGCCAGCAACCTTATAAAATCTACCTCCTCTTGGTATTGTTGAAACTAAACACCTTTCCACAAGAGCACTGGTCTATAACATTGTTAAAAATATTATTGTAAACACTCCTGCCATAAAATGCACAAGAAATGTGCACACTTCTGAGCCTACCTTAGTATATTCTCATAGAAAATTGCTTGGTTCTGCAGTGATGTGATAGGGCAGAATTAGACCACGGATCTGAACTAAAATTGCTTTTTATTTAGTAAAAATCAATATGCAAAAGATGTTCTAAAACAAACACATTTGAAACAATGCATTAAATATAACACATTACTTAAAGCAGTGGTCTTAAAGTACAGGCCCTGGGGCCAAATGCGGCCCTCAAGATAGTGTAATCTGGTCCTCCCTTGTTTATTGGATAAATGATTAATTTGACCCCATCATTAGGTGTAACAAACTGATGTTCTAAATAGACAAACACAAGGTAAATATAAAGACAAGCATTGCATTGTCCGGTGTAGACTCCCATTATAC
Source organism: Bombina bombina (assembly GCF_027579735.1). Classification (NCBI taxonomy): domain Eukaryota; kingdom Metazoa; phylum Chordata; class Amphibia; order Anura; family Bombinatoridae; genus Bombina; species Bombina bombina. Next base: position 199,214,160 of record NC_069508.1, on the reverse strand, counting down.
AATGCTTGGTGCTTTTTATTAAGTTCCAGAATGATCACTCACTTGGCTCTCAGACGATAAACATACTCTGTGTGTGTCTATTGTAGACTACAGCTCGGCCACGCACTATTGCTTGGCTAAATGTCACTTCCCATTCTAAAGCACTCACTCTGTTCAAGTGGCCCCCATGGGGGAAGAACACTTGGCCAGTGGCCCCCAGATACAATGAGTTTGATACCCCTGACTTAAAGGGACACTGAACCCAATGTTTTGCTATCTTTATTTGAAAAAGTAGGCATATAAGTTAAGGAGCCAGTCAATTTTTGGTTCAGACCACTGGACAGCAGTTGTTTATTGGTGGGTGAATTTATCCACCAATCAGCAAGAACAACCCAGGTTGTTCACCAAAAATGGGCTGCCATCTAAACTTACATTCTTGCTTTTCAAATAAAGATACCAAGAGAATGAAGAAAATTTGATAATAGGAGTAAATTAGAAAGTTGCTTAAAATTGCTGCTTTATCTGAATCATGAAAGAACAAATGTGGGTACAGTGTCCCTTTAAATCTCTCTGTAATGTTTGCTGAATGTATTGCTTTTTTGGCACTTTAATTACTCTTAGCCTCTTTAAGGGCTTTTTGTCTTTTCTATTGAATCAAACATTGAAGTAATTACATTTAGTTTTTTTCCCGTTGGCTACATTGATCCGTACTGGTCATGTATACTCTCAATAATCAAAGCTCTTGGTTTCTGCTTAGGAAAGACATTTAAATGTATTTGTATGTGTAGAATAAATAAGTTCACTGCTCCTTAAAGTGAATGTAAATTTTGCTGCTAAAGTGCCCGGTTTTTAAAAATTTGATTAAAAACAGGGGCACTTTAATTCATCAGAATTTACATTTCCCTCCTGTTGTGAAAAAACCCTTGCCTTTTAATCTTCACAGCAGCTCCAGCTTCCTCTGCCCGTTGCAAGCCATTTCTGACGTCAGAAATGATGGATCGGTAATCCGCCAATCACGGCTTCCCCCCCGGGGGAATCAGTGTCTGATTCAACGCTGTGATTGGAGGAAGCCGGATTCCTCATTTTAGACCCAGGAAGAGGCTTTGCAACGGGTGGAGGAAGCTGGAGCTGCTGTGAAGATTAAAAGGTAAGGGTTTTTTTCTCAACAGGAGTGAAATGTAAATTTTGATGAATTAAAGTGCCCCTGTTTTTAATCAAATTTTTAAAAACCGGGCACTTTAGCATCAAAATTGACATTCACTTTAACTCATCGGCGGACTGCAATCATCTCGATCAGATACGATTGGGATGATTGACACTCCCTGCTAGCGGCCAATTGGCCGCAAATGTGCAGGGGGTGGCATTGCACAAGCATTTCACTAGAAATGCTTGTGCAACGTTAAATTAGCGATGTCGAGCGGACATGACATTTAGTAAATCGGCCCCAGAGTGTGCGGTTTTAAAAAATATTTCTTATTTGTTTCTATTATCAATTTTTCTTCATTCTCTTAGTATCTTTTGCTTTATTTCTGGAGCAGTTTTGCGAGAATGTTGTCCATTTGCTAGAGGGCAGCACTATTTTTCCAGATGCCTACCTAGGTATCTCTCCAACACAGAATACCATGGGAACAAAGCACATTTGGTAAAAGAAATAAATAGGAAACTTTTTAAAAATGTTATGCTCTGTCTGAAGCACAAAATATTTTAGGAGTTTTATATCCCTTTAAAATATAAAATATAACAAAGGAGCAGAAAAGTGTTATTTAAGTTTCTCAGGTGTAAAATAGCTGTAGCTTCCTTTAAACTCCATAATTCCCATTACGAAGGTACGAAGATGTCCAGTGTTAGCATCAGACACCTGTAATGTATTTTATAGACTACATAAGGTGGTTATTTTTTTGCTTTTCATTTAAAGGGACGGTAAAGTCAAAATGTAACTTTCATGATTCAGATAGAACATTCAATTTTAAAAAAACTTTCCAATTTACTTCTGTTATCAAATTTGCTTCATTCTCTTGGTATTTTTTATTGAAGAATAAAACTAGGTAGGCTCAGAAGAACTCAGGAGTGTGCACGTGTCTTTAGTACTCTATGGCAGCAGTGTTTTGCAACATTATTTGTAGCTTTTTTATACAATGTTGCAAAACATACCTAGTTTTACCCTTCAATAAAAGATACCAAGAGAACAAAGCAAAACAAATTTGATAACAGAAGTAAATTGGAATTTTTTTAAAATTGCTGCTCTATTCAAATCATGAAACTTTAATTTTGACTTTACTGTCCCTTTAACTGTTCTTTTATGAAGAACTTAGCAACAGAAAACACATTTTCATCTGTTACAAACATTGTTGTGGCTCATGGGTTTGCTCACAAGATAATGAGTCATTTATAACAGTTTTTCTAGTGAAAGTATCGGAGAGATTTGGATTGAGCCCTTGTCTTGAATAAGCCACCTTAACCTGTGACTGACTCAGCCGCAATAGACTCACAACTATATTTATAAATATTTACTTACTTAAATGACATCTAAGTTAGACTCATATTCTAATTTATAAAGTTTCTTTTATGGTTAAGCAATATGGGCCCGATAACCACGCGCTAATTTGATTTAGCTAACTGCGCTCAAAGTAAACAATTAGCACAACCAGATGTTCGCTGGTATTACAAGTTGAAAGTAAAAAGTTAACGCATGAGCAAAAGACTTAGGTGCGCTAACTTTAGGACTTTGGATATTGCGACCGCGCTAATTCCATCTCCCCATAGACTTCTATAGGGTTGTGCTAGATCAACTGCGCTAAACTCAAAGGGGCATTACTTTCCTATGTACTTCACATTGAAGAAAATGTTCTTTTGAATTTGAAACAGATATTGCAACATATAGATAAAGATATACATACAGGTAGAAAACCCTTTATCACATTTTAGAATAAGTTTGGATTTTTTGGAATTCTGGATTTGGGAATATGTAGTGGACTTGTTTGTTTGGTTATCAATCTTGCTAATTTGTATTAGTGTAAAAGTGAAAATGATTGATCAGGTATACTTTGTCTGTTTGGCGATGGGTGAGTAATTGCTATAGGGCTTCTCCATGCACAAATCAATATGAAATTGGAAACTTTTTGGGATACTCATTGATAATTTAAAAAGTGCAGTCCTGAGTTTATCATGTCCTTTTAGTGGTGAAATTTGATAAGAACAATTGGCCACATAAACATTTTCACCTAGATTACGAGTTTTGCGTTAGGAGGGGTGCGGTGCTAACGAGCAGCTTAAGCTCACCGCTCACTTGCAGACAACGCTGGTATTACGGGTTTTTACAAACCCGGCGTTAACCGCAAAAAAGTGAGCGAAGAGCAAAATTTAGCTCCACATCTCACCTCAATACCAGCGCTGCTTACGTTAGCAGAGAGCTGCTAAAACGTGCTTGTGCACGATTTCCCCGTAGGCATCAATGGGGGAGAGCCAGCTGAAAAAAAACCTAACACCTGCAAAAAAGCAGCGTAAAGCTCCTAACGCAGCCCCATTGATTCCTATGGGGAAACACAATTTATGTCTACACCTAACACCCTAACATGAACCCCGAGTCTCAACACCCCTAATATTACACTTATTAACCCCTAATCTGCCGCCCCCGACATTGCCGACACCTGCATTATATTATTAACCCCTAATCTGCAACTCCGGACACTGACGCCACCTACATTATAGTTATGAACCCCTAATCTGCTGCCCCCAACATTGCCGAACCCTACATTATATTTATTAACCCTTAATCTGCCGCCCCAATGTTGCCGCAACCTAACTACATTTATTAACCCCTAATCTGCCGCCCACAACGTCGCCGCCACTATAATAAACATATTAACCCCTAAACCTAGTCTAACCCTCCCTAACTTAAATATAATTTAAATAAATCTAAATAAAATTACTACAATCACCTAAATAATTCCTATTTAGAACTAAATACTTACCTATAAAATAAACCCTAAACTAGCTACAATATAACTAATAGTTACATTGTATCTAGCTTAGGGTTAATTTCTATTTTACAGGCAACTTTGTATTTATTTTAACTAGGTACAATAGTTATTAAATAGTTATTAACTATTTAATAACTACCTAGTTAAAATAAAGACAAATTTACCTGTAAAATAAAACCTAACCTAAGTTACAATTACACCTAACACTACACTATAATTAAATTAATTACCTAAATTAAATACAATTAAGCACAATTTTAAAAAATCAGCCAATCGGAATTAAGGTAGAAAAAATCCTATTGGCTGATGCAATCAGCCAATAGGATTGAGCTCACATTCTATTGGCTGATTGGAGCAGCTAATAGAATGCAAGCTCAATCCTATTGGCTGATTGGATCAGCCAATAGGATCGAGCTTCAATCCTATTGGCTGATTGCATTAGCCAATAGGATTTTTTTCTACCTTAATTCCGATTAGCTGATAGAATTCTATCAGCCAATCGGAATTGAAGGAACGCCATCTTGGATGATGTCACTTAAAGGAACCTTCATTCAGTCGTCGGCCGTCAGATGAAGAGGATGCTCCGTGTCGGATGTCTTGAAGATGGACCCTCTCCGCGCCGGATGGATGAAGATAGAAGATGCTGTCTGTATGAAAACTTCTGCCCATCTGGAGGACCTCTTCTGCCCGGCTTGGATGAAGACTTCTGCCCGTCTGGAGGACCACTTCTGCCCGGCTGGGTGAAGACGTCTCACGGTAGGGTGATCTTCAAGGGATTAGTGTTAGGCTTTTTTAAGGGGGGATTGGGTGGGTTTTAGAGTAGGGATGGTTGTGTGGGTGGTGGGTTTTAATGTTGAGGGGAATTGTAATTTTTTTTCAGGTAAAAAGGCTGATTAATTTGGGGCAATGCCCCGCAAAAGACCCTTTTAAGGGCAATTTGTAATTTAGTGTAGGGTAGGGCTTTTTTATTTTGTGGGGGCTTTTTTATTTTGTTAGGGGGATTAGATTAGGTGTAATTAGTTTAAAAATCTTGTAATTTCTTTATTATTTTCTGTAATTTAGTGTTTTTTTTTGTACTTTAGATAATTTTATTCAATTGTAATTAATTGTATTTAATTTAGGTGATTAATTTAATTGTAGTGTAGTGTTAGGTGTAATTGTAACTTAGGTTAGGTTTTATTTTACAGGTAACTTTGTATTTATTTTAGCTAGGTAGTCATTAAATAGTTAATAACTATTTAATAACTATTGTACCTAGTTAAAATAAATACAAAGTTGCCTGTAAAATAAAAATAAACCCTAAGCTAGCTACAATGTAACTATTAGTTATATTGTAGCTAGCTTAGGGTTTATTTTATAGGTAAGTATTTAGTTTTAAATAGGAATTATATAGTTAATTGTAGTAATTTTATTTAGATTTATTTAAATTATATTTAAGTTAGGTAGGGTTAGGGTTAGGGTTAGACTTAGGTTTAGGGGTTAATAACTTTATTATAGACAGCTCTAACTACCCCCAAACAATTCCTTTAATGGCTGCATATATATCCACCATTGACATGGTAGAATGCAAGATTTTAAACCCTTAACGACCAATGACGTACAGGGTACATCCTACAAAAAAATGTCCTTAATGACCAAGGACTTACCCAAGTGGTGGAAGCGATCCTGATCGCTTCCAGCTGCTTTCATGTTATTGCAGTGATGCCTCAATATTGAGGCATCCTGCAATAACATTTTTTAGCCATCTGATGCCGAGAGAGCCACTCTGTGGCCTTCTCTGCATCGGACATCGATGGCCATGATCGTTGGTGGGTGGGAGCCGTTGCAGGGAGGTGGGGGGGCGGCCATCGATGGGAGGAAGTCATCGCAGGGGGGTGGGATCACGTGCAGGGGTGCGCGCATGGGTGGGCTCATGGTTGTGTGTGTGCGTGCACGATGTGCGACCGCGAGCACGGGGGCTGGAGCAGGTGGGAACTCTACACTATGGGACAAATATAGTTAGCTGAGGGTAAGGTGGGAGAGAGGAGACGGGGGTTATCTAAGTGATCTGGGAGGGGGTTGGCTATTGGGAGGGCAGCTACACTACAGAAAAATATATAAATATATAAAAAAAACACATTTTTTATGGCAAACTGGGTACTGGCAGACAGCTGCCAGTACCCAAGATGGCGCACCATAAGGTATAGGGGGAGGGTTAGAGAGCTGTTTGGGGGGAATCAGGGAGGTTGGGGGCTAAGGGGGGATCCTACACAGCAGAATATGACTTAAAAAAATAATAAGAAGAAAAAGATACCTTTTATTTTAGTACTGACAGACTTTCTGCCAGTACTTAAGATGGCGGGAACAATTGTGGGGTGAGGGAGGGAAGAGAGCTGTTTGGGAGGGATAAGGGGGTGGGATGTTTCAGGTGGGAGGCTGATCTCTACACTAAATCTAAAATTAACCCTGCAAGCTCCCTACAAGCTACCTAATTAACCCCTTCACTGCTGGGCATAATACACGTGTGGTGCGCAGCAGAATTTAGGGGCCTTCTAATTGCCAAAAAGCAATGCCAAAGCCATATGTCTGCTATTTCTGAACAAAAGGGATCCCATAGAAGCATTTACAACCATTTGTGCCATAATTGCACAAGCTGTTTGTAAATAATTTCAGTGAGAAACCTAAAGTTTGTGATAAAGTTTATGAAAAAGTGAAGGATTTTTTTTTATTTGATTGCATTTGGCGGTAAAATGGTGGCATGAAATATACCAAAATGGGCCTAGAGCAGTACTTTGGATTGTCTTCTAAAAAATATATATACATGTCAAGGGATATTCAGGGATTCCAGACAGATATCAGTGTTCCAATGTAACTAGCGCTAATTTTGAAAGCAAGTGGTTTGGAAATAGCAAAGTGTTACTTGTATTTATTGCCCTATAACTTGCAAAAAAGCAAAGAACATGTAAACATTGTGTATATATCTAAACTCAGGGCAAAATTTAGAAACTATTTAGCATGGGTGTTTTTTGGTGGTTGTAGATGTTTAACAGATTTTGGGGGTCAAATTTAGAAAAGGTGTGTTTTTTCCATTTTTTCCTCATATTTTATATATTTTTTATAGTAAATTATAAGATATTATGAAAATAATGGTATCTTTAGAAAGTCTATTTAATAGTGATAAAAACGGTATATAATATGTGTGGGTACAGTAAATGAGTAAAAGGAAAATTACAGCTAAACACAAACACCTTAAAAATGTAAAAATAGCCTTGGTCCCAAAAAGACAGAAAATGGAAAAGTGCTGTGGTCCTTAAGGGGTTAAAGGAACAGTTAACACAACATTTTTCTCCCTTTAAATTATTCCCAATGATTCTTTTTACCTGCTAGAGTGTATTAAATTGGTTACAAGTAGCTGCTTTACTCCTTTTTTAGCATTTGAAATAGCTGATTTAGCCTCTGGTATAGCATAGATTAAAATTAAGCACATTTATTAAATAACATACATAAAATGTAATAACATGGATCCATGTAAAAAAACACAATTTATGCTTACCTGATAAATGTATTTCTCTTGTGGTGTATCCAGTCCACGGATCATCCATTACTTGTGGGATATTCTCATTCCCAACAGGAAGTTGCAAGAGGACACCCACAGCAGAGCTGTAATATAGCTCCTCCCCTAACTGTCATAGCCAGTCATTCGACCGAAAACAAGCCGAGAAAGGAGGAACCATAGGGTGCAGTGGTTACTGTAGTTTAAATTTAAAAATTACCTGCCTTAAAATGACAGGGCGGGCCGTGGACTGGATACACCACAAGAGAAATACATTTATCAGGTAAGCATAAATTGTGTTTTCTCTTGTAAGGTGTATCCAGTCCACGGATCATCCATTACTTGTGGGATACCAATACCAAAGCTAAAGTACACGGATGAAGGGAGGGACAAGGCAGGAACTTAAATGGAAGGAACCACTGCCCGTAAAACCTTTCTCCCAAATATAGCCTCCGAAGAAGCAAAAGTATCAAATTTTGAAAATTTTGAAAAAATATGAAGCGAAGACCAAGTCGTCTCCTTGCAAATCTGATCAAAAGAAGCCTCATTTTTAAAGGCCCAAGTGGAAGCCACAGCTCTAGTGGAATGAGCTGTAATCCTTTCAGGAGGTTGCTGTCCAGCAGTCTCATAGGCTAAGCGGATTAAGCTTCTTAGTCAAAAAGTAAAAGAGGTTGCCGAAGCCTTTTGACCTCTCCTCTGTCCAGAGTAGACAACAAACAAAGCAGATGTTTGACGAAAATCTTTAGTAGCTTGTAAGTAAAACTTTAAAGCACGGACCAAGTCCAAATTTTGTAACACAAGGATGGAACAACAATCTCTTGATTGATATTCTTGTTAGATACCACCTTAGGTAAGAACCCAGGTTTGGTACGCAGGACTACCTTATCCGTATGAAAAATCAGATAAGGAGAATCACATTGTAAGGCAGATAGCTCAGAGACTCTACGAGCTGAGGAAATAGCTACCAAAAAAAAGAACTTTCCAAGATAAAAGCTTGATATCTATGGAATGAAGAGGTTCAAACGGAACTCCTTGAAGAACCTTAAGAACCAAGTTTAAGCTCCATGGTGGAGCAACAGGTTTAAACACAGGCTTGATTCTAACTAAAGCCTGACAAAATGCCTGAACGTCTGGAACATCTGCCAGACGCTTAACTAGCTGACAATCCTTTTTCCAAACCTTCTTGGAGAAAAGATAATATCCTAGCAATCCTGACCTTACTCCATGAGTAACCCTTGTATTCACACCAATAAAGATATCTACGCCATACCTTATGGTAAATTTTCCTGGTGACAGGCTTTCGTGCCTGTCTTAAGGTATCAATAACTGACTCGGAGAAGCCACGCTTTGATAAAATCAAGCGTTCAATCTCCAGGCAGTCAGCCTCAGAGAAATTAGATTTGGATGGTTGAAAGGACCCTGAAGTAGAAGGTCCTGTTTCAGAGGCAGAGACCATGGTGGAAAGGATGACATGTCCACTAGATCTGCATACCAGGTCCTGCGTGGCCACGCAGGTGCTATCAGAATCACCGATGCTCTCTCCTGCTTGATCTTGGCAATCAGTCGAGGGAGCAGAGGAAACGGTGGAAACACATAAGCCAGGTTGAAAGACCAGGGCGCTGCTAGAGCATCTATCAGTGTCACCTTGGGATCCCTGGACCTGGATCCGTAACACGGAAGCTTGGCGTTCTGGCGAGACGCCATGAGATCCAGTTCTGGTTTGCCCCAATGATGAATCAGTTGTGCAAATGCCTCTGGATGGAGTTCCCACTCTCCCGGATGAAAAGTCTGACGACTTAGAAAATCCGCCTCCCAGTGCTCTACACCTGGGATATGGATAGCTGATAGGTGACAAGAGTGAATCTCTGCCCAGCGAATTATTTTTGAAACTTCTAACATCTCTAGGGAACTTCTCGTTCCCCCTTGATGGTTGATGTAAGCTACAGTCGTGATGTTGTCCAACTGAAATCTGATGTACCTCAGAGTTGCTAACTGAGGCCAAGCCTGAAGAGCCTTGAATATCGCTCTTAGTTCCAGAATATTTAATGGAAGGAGAGACTCCTCCTGAGTCCACGATCCCTGAGCCTTCAGGGAGTTCCAGACTGCACCCCAACCTAGAAGGCTGGCATCTGTCATAACAATTGTCCAATCTGGCCTGCGAAAGGTCATACCTTTGGACAGATGGACCCGAGATAGCCACCAGAGAAGAGAATTCCTGGTCTCTTGGTCCAGATGAAGTTGAGGGGACAAATCTGTGTAATCCCCGCTCCACTGACTGAGCATGCATAGTTGCAGCGGTCTGAGATGTTAGCGTGCAAACGGCACTATGTCCATTGCCGCTACCATTAAGCCGATTACTTCCATACACTGAACCACCGAAGGGCGCGGAATGGAATGAAGAAGCCGGCAGGAATTTAGAAGCTTTGATAACCTGGACTCCGTCAGGTGAATTTTCATTTCTACAGAATCTATCAGAGTCCCTAGAAAGGAAACTCTTGTGAGTGGGGATAGAGAACTCTTTTCCTCGTTCACTTTCCACCCATGCGACCACAGAAATGCCAGTAGTACGTCCGTATGAGACTTGGCAATTTGGAAGTTTGACGCCTGTATCAGGATGTCGTCTAAATAAGGGGCTACTGCTATGCCCCGCGGCCTTAGGACCGCCATAAGTGACCCTAGAACCTTTGTAAAGATTCTTGGGGCTGTAGCTAATCCCAAGGGAAGAGCTACAACTGGTAATGCCTGTCTTAAAAGGCAAACCTGAGAAACCGATGATGATCTTTGTGTATCGGAATGTGAAGATAAGCATCCTTTAGATCCACTGTAGTCATATATTGACCCTCCTGGATCAGTGGTAGGATGGTACGAATAGTTTCCATCTTGAACGACGGAACTTTGAGGAATTTGTTTAAGATCTTTAGATCCAAAATTGGTCTGAAGGTTCCCTCTTTTTTGGGAACCACAAACAGATTTGAATAAAAACCCTGTCCCTGTTCCTCCTTTGGAACTGGATGGATCACTCCCATAACTAGGAGGACTCGTACACAGTGTAAGAATGCCTCTCTCTTTATCTGGTGTGCAGATAATTGTGAAAGGTGAAATCTCCCTTTTGGGGGGGAAGCTTTGAAGTCCAGAAGATATCCCTGGGATATAATTTCCAACGCCCAGGGATCCTGAACATCTCTTGCCCACGCCTGGGCAAAGAGTGAAAGTCTGCCCCCTACTAGATCCGTTCCCGGATAGGGGGCTGTTCCTTCATGCTGTCTTAGAGGCAGCAGCAGGCTTTTTTACCTGCTTACCTTTTTTCCATGTCTGGTTTGGTCTCCAGACCGTCTTGGATTGAGCAAAAGTTCCCTCTTGTTTATTATTAGAGGAAGTTGATGCCGCACCTGCCTTGAAGTTTTGAAAGGCACGAAAATTAGACTGTTTGGCCCTAGATTTGGACCTGTCCTGAGGAAGGGCATGACCTTTTCCTCCAGTGATATCAGCAATAATCTCCTTCAACCAGGCCTGAATAGGGTCTGCCCCTTGAAGGGAATGTTAAGTAGCTTAGATTTTGAAGTCACGTCAGCTGACCATGATCTAAGCCATAGCGCCCTGCGCGCCTGTATAGCAAAACCAGAATTCTTAGCCGTTAGTTTAGTCAAATGAACAATGGCATCAGAATAAAAGAATTGGCTAACTTAAGTGCTCTAAGTTTGCCACGTATGTCATCCAATGGAGTCGCTACCTGTAAAACCTCTTCCAGAGACTCAAACCAGTACGCCGCAGCAGCAGTGACAGGGGCAATGCATGCAAGGGGCTGTAGGATAAAACCTTGTTGAATAAATATTTTCTTAAGGTAACCTCTAATTTTTTATCCATTGGATCTAAAAAAAAAAAACACAACTGTCCTCGATAGGGATAGTAGTACGCTTTACTAGAGTAGAAACTGCTCCCTCCACCTTAGGGACTGTCTGCCATAAGTCCCATGTGGTGGCGTCTATTGGAAACATTTTTCTAAAAATAGGAGGGGAAGAGAATGGCACACCTGGTCTATCCCATTCCTTATTAATAATTTCTGTAAACCTTTTAGGTATTTGGAAAAACATCAGTACACACCGGCACTGCAAAGTATTTATCCAGTCTACACAATTTTTCTGGCACTGCAATGGTATCACAGTCATTCAGAGCAGCTAAAACCTCCCTAAGCAACACGCGGAGGTGTTCAAGCTTAAATTTAAATGTAGAAATATTAGAATCAGGTATCTTTCCTGAGTCATTAACATCACCCACTGACTGAAGCTCTCTTTCCTCAGCTTCTGCATATTGTGAGGCAGTATCAGACATGGTTCTTAAAGCGTCAGTATGCTCTGCATTTTGTCTCACCCCAGAGCTATCTCGCTTACCTCTAAGTTCAGGTAGTCTGGCTAATACCGCTGACAGTGTATTATCCATGACTGCCACCATGTCTTGTAAAGTAAACGCTGTGGGCGCCCTAGATGTACTTGGCGCCATTTGAGCGTGAGTCCCTTAAGCGGGAGTCAAAGGGTCTGACACGTGGGGAAAGTTAGTCGGCATAACTTCCCCCTCGTCAGATTCCTCTGGTGATACATTTTTTAAAGACAGAAAATGATCTTTATTGCATAAAATGAAATCAGTACATTTGGTACACATTCTAAGAGGGGGTTCCACCATGGCTTTTAAACATAATAAACAAGGAGTTTCTTCTATGTCAGACATGTTTATACAGAATAGCAATGAGACTAGCAAGCTTGGAAAACACTTTAAATCAAGTTAACAAGCAAATATAAAAAACGGTACTGTGCCTTTAAGAGAAACAAATTTTGTCAGAATTTGAAAAACAGTGAAAAAATGCAGTAAATCAAAAGAAATTTTTACAGTGTGTATAATAGGCTAACAGAGCATTGCACCCACTTGCAAATGGATGATTATCCCCTTAGTTCAAAAAACTGATCTAAAAAACGAAATAGACGTTTTTTAACAGTCACAACCAACTGCCACAGCAAGCTGTGGCCCTACCTTCCCCAATAAACGACTTTGGAAAGCCTTTGGGCCCTTTAGAGATGTCCTATAACATTCAGAGGGCCTTTGAGGGAAGCTGGATGTCACAGTTTGTAATTTTAACTGCACCAACTGTAACTTTTATACTAAAACAGTGGAAATTGTTTCTAGTCAAAATTTAAGCCAGCCATGTGGAAAAAACTAGGCCCCAATAAAGTTTTATCACCAAAGCATATATAAAAACGATTAAACATGCCAGCAAATGTTTTATATTGTAAATATCATAAGGGTATTACCCCTGGGAGTAAGCATGATACCAGTCGTTATTAAATCACTGTATTCAGGCTTAACTTACATTAATCCGGTATCAGCAGCATTTTCTAGAAAAAATTATAACTGCACATACCTGATAGCAGAATAAACTGCACGCCATTCTCTCGCTGAAGTTACCTCATCTGTGTAATCCCCTCAGACATATGTGAGAATAGCAATGGATCTTAGTTACAACCTGCTAAGATCATAGAAACCTCAGGCAGATTCTTCTTCTATTTACTGCCTGAGATAAAATAGCACAACTCCGGTACTATTTAAAAATAACAAACTTTTGATTGAAGAAAATAAACTAGCTATATTTAACCACTCTCTCCTACAACGTCCTAGCTTGTTGAGAGTTGCAAGAGAATGACTGGCTATGACAGTTAGGGGAGGAGCTATATTACAGCTCTGCTGTGGGTGTCCTCTTGCAACTTCCTGTTGGGAATGAGAATATCCCACAAGTAATGGATGATCCGTGGACTGGATACACCTTACAAGAGAAATAAAAGTAAAAGAAAAAATGAATCTAAATAAAATATAAATGTGATTGTAATATTTCACAAGTAGTGGTGAATTAGACCTGATAGAAAAAAAGCGTATACAGGAAATAACAATATTAGTGTTATATCTAAAAACCATCTAAAATAACAAATAGTGTCAAGTCCAGATGATAGTTATATCCTACGGATGCATCTATGAGTCAGTCTATAGTGGAACTTCTGTATGATCCAATAGAAGATGTAGAAAAAGCAGTATAAACCCTTGAGGGATATTAGTACCTCACACCAAAAAGTGGTTTAAAAAGTGAAAAAAGTGAAAAAAAAAAAGACAAAAATGTATTGACAAAAGTGTTAAAAAGGTGATAATAAATATCAATAATTGAAAAAAGGTCAAAGGAAATATATATGGATAAGGTGAAAAAATAGTGTTCGTGAACTCCAGATGATTAAATCGTATACTTGGATGAAGTGATCTCTCCTATTTGTGAATCCTTCTAAGTGAGTAAAAGATACTGAAGCAAACGTTGGGGAAAATCCAGTGTTAACCAAAACCTTCACTTAATGTGCTTAAGCTTTTTGCCTGTAAATAAAGAAGATACAACATGGTATAGTATTGTTATAGACAAGAACAAATGATCTGAATGAAGCTTACCATAAATGTCAACACGTTTCGGCCCTCTGTTAGGCCTTTATCAAGACTATAATATGGTTTGTTATGGAAGTTTTATTTATAACAATGAGTATCCAATCATATCGCCCTTATTTTGGTGCCAAAAAATCTGACCCTCATATATTGCTGTGATTCGTTTGCATCCACAACAGGAAGTAATACCCCTGCATGTGTTAACTTCCATTTTGTGATTACGGCCAGATTTCTAATATTAACTTACTAGACCTTTGTGATTAGTACACTATGTCCCTTTCATAACTGACCGCTGTTAATGTACAATTTGTGATAAAACCACATGGCTGTATCCTTTTCTTATTTCGATCTTCGCTACAATGTGAAATCGGCAAACCAGAAGTGATGCATATCTCTAAACGTCACATCCGGTATCGCCGTATTTAGATTTATAACATCCTTAATTAAGTAAATGTTTTTTTTTAATGCCTTACACCGAGATTACGAGTTTGGCGTTAGCCTTAAAAAGCAGCGTTGAGAGCTCCCAACGCTGCTTTTTACCTAACGCTGGTATTACGAGTCTGACAGGTAGAGGCTCACTGCTCACCTTTCTTCCGCGACTCGAGGCTACCGCAAATCCCCTTACGTCAATTGCGTATCCTATCTTTTAATGGGATTTGCCTAACGCTGGTATTATGAGTCTTGGAAGAAGTGAGCGGTAGACCCTCTCCTGGCAAGGCTCCTACCGCATTTAAAAGTCAGTAGTTAAGAGTTTTATGGGCTAACGCCGGAACATAAAACTCTTAAAGGGACACTCAGGTTTTATTACATTTTCATTATTCAGATACAGCATGTAATTGTAAACAACTTTCCAATTTACTTCCATTAAAAAAATGTGCACAGTCTTTTATATTTACACTTTTTGAGTCACCTACCTACTGAGCATGTGCAAGAACTCAGACTATACGTATATGCATTTGTGATTGGCTGATTACTGTCACATGGTACAGGGGGAGTGGAAATATACATAACTTTGAAATGTTTTAAAAAAATAATCTACTACTCATTTGAAATTCAGAGTAAATGCTATTGTATTGTCTTGTTATCTTGCATTTGTTGATGATACAAATCTGCTGTGTTTACTGGTCCTTTAACTAAAGTGCTAAAAAGTACACTAACACCCATAAACTACCTATAAACCCCTAAATCGAAACCCCCCCCCACATCGCAAACACTATAATAAAATTTTTTAACCCCTAATCTGCCGACCGGACATCGCCGCCACCTACATTATACCTATGAACCCCTAATCTGCTGCCCCTAACATTGCCGCCACCTACATTATATTTATTAACCCCTAATCTGCCGCCCCCAACGTCACCGCCACCTACCTACAATTATTAACCATTAATCTGCCGACCGGACATCGCTGCAACTTTAATAAATGTATTAACCCCTAAACCGCCACACTCCCGCCTTGCAAACACTAGTTCAATTTTATTAACCCCTAATCTGCCGTCCCTAACATCGCCAACACCTACTTACATTTATTAATCCCTAATCTGCCACCCCCAACGTTGCCGCTACTATATTAAAGTTATTAACCCCTAAACCTAAGTCTAAACCTAACCCTAACCCCCCCTAACTTAAATATAATTTAAATTAAACGAAATACATTTAACATAATTAAATAAATTATTCCTATTTTAAACTAAATACTTACCTATAAAATAAACCCTAAACTAGCTACAATATAACTAATAGTTACATTGTAGCTATCTTAAGATTTATATTTATTTTACAGGCAACATTGTATTTATTTTAACTAGGTACAATAGTTATTAAATAGTTATTAACTATTTAATAACTACCTAGCTAAAATAAGTACAAAATTACCTGTAAAATAAATCCTAACCTAAGTTACAATTACACCTAACACTACACTATCATTAAATAAATTATCTAAACTTCCTACAATTAATTACAATTAAATTCAATAAACTAAATTACGAAAAGAAACAAACACTAAATTACAGAAAATAAAAATGAATTACAAGAATTTTAAACTAATACACCTAATCTAATCCCCCTAATAAAATAAAAAAGCCCCCCAAAATAATAAAATTTCCCTACCCTATACTAAATTACAAATAGCCCTTAAAAGGGCCTTTTGCTGGGCTTTGCCCCAAAGTAATCAGCTCTTTTACCTGTAAAAGAAAAATACAATACCCCCCCAACATTAAAACCCACCACCCACACACCCCTACTCTAAAACCCACCCAATCCCCCCTTAAAAAAACCTAACTCTAACTCTAACCCCCTGAAGATCTCCCTACCTTGAGCCGTCTTCACCCAGCCGGGCACAAGTGGTCCTCCATACGGCAGAAGTTTTTATCCGATCGGGGCAGAAGAGGTCCCCCAGATGGCAGAAGGTTTCATCCAAGCGGCATATTCTATCTTCATCCTTCCGGAGCGGAGCCATCTTCTATCCAGCCAACTCGGAGCCATCCTCTTCAAATGATGTCCTAACGAAGAATGAAGGTTCCTTTAAATGACGTCATCCAAGATGGCGTCCCTTGCATTCCGATTGGCTGATAGGATTCTATCAGCCAATCGGAATTAAGGTAGGAAAAATCCTATTGGCTGATGCAATTAGCCAATACGATTGAGTTCGCATTCTATTGGCTGTTCCAATCAGCCAATAGGATTTTTCCTACCTTAATTCCGATTGGCTGATAGAATCCTATCAGCCAATCGGAATGCAAGGGACGCCATCTTGGATGACGTCATTTAAAGGAACCTCCATTCTTCGTTAGGACGTCATTTGAAGAGGATGGCTCCACGTCGGCTGGATAGAAGATGGCTCCGCTCCGCTCCGGAAGGATGAAGATAGAAGATTCCTGCTTGGATGAAACCTTCTGCCGTCTGGAGGACCTCTTCTTCCCCAATCGGATGAAGACGTCTGCCGTATGAAGGACCACTTGTGCCCGGCTGGGTGAAGACGGCTCAAGGTAGGGAGATCTTCAGGGGGTTAGAGTTAGGTTTTTTTAAGGGGGGATTGGGTGGGTTTTAGAGTAGGGGTGTGTGGGTGGTGGGTTTTAATGTTGGGGTATTGTATTTTTCTTTTACAGGTAAAAGAGCTGATTACTTTGGGGCAATGCCCCACAAAAGGCCCTTTTAAGGGCTATTTGTAATTTACTATAGGGTAGGGAAATTTTATTATTTTGGGGGGCTTTTTTATTTTATTAGGGGGATTAGATTTGGTGTAATTAGTTTAAAATTCTTGTAATTCTTTTTTTTATTTTCTGTAATTTAGTGCTTGTTTTTTTCGTAATTTAGTTTATTTAATTTAATTGTAATTAATTGTAGGTAGTTTAGACAATTTATTTAATGATAGTGTAGTGTTAGGTGTAATTGTATCTTAGGTTAGGCTTTATTTTACAGGTAATTTTGTACTTATTTTAGCTAGGTAGTTATTAAATAGTTAATAACTATTTAATAACTATTGTACCTAGTTAAAATAAATACAATGTTGCCGGTAAAATAAATATAAATCCTAAGCTAGCTACAATGTAACTATTAGTTATATTGTAGCTAGCTTAGGATTTATTTTATAGGTAAGTATTTAGTTTAAAATAGGAATAATTTATTTAATTATGTTAAATGTATTTCGTTTAATTTAAATTATATTTAAGTTAGGGGGGTTAGGGTTAGGTTTAGACTTAGGTTTAGGGGTTAATAACTTTATTATAGTAGCGGCGACGTTGGGGTTGGCTGATTAGGGGTAAATAAATGTAAGTAGGTGTCAGCGATGTTAGGGACGGCAGATTAGGGGTTAATAAAATTTAACTAGTGTTTGCGAGGCGGGGGTGCGGCGGTTTAGGGGTTAATACATTTATTAAAGTGGCAGCGATGTCCCGGTCGGCAGATTAGTGGTCAATAATTGTAGGTAGGTGGCGGTGACGTTAGGGGCAGCAGATTAGGGGTTTATAAATATAATGTAGGTGGCGGCGATGTTGGGGACAGTATATTAGGGGTTCATAGGGATAATGTAGGTGGAAGCGGTGTCCGGAGCGGCAGATTAGGGGCTAATAATATTATGCAGGTGGCGACAATGTCGGGGCAGCAGATTAGGGGTTAATAAGTGTAAGATTAGGGGTGTTTAGACTCGGGTTCATGTTAGGGTGTTAGGTTTAGACATATTTTTTATTTTCCCATAGGAAACAATGGGGCTGCGTTAGAAGCTGGACGCTGCTTTTTTGCAGGTGTTAGGTTTTTTTCCAGCCAGCTCAGCCCCATTGTTTCCTATGGGGAAATCGTGCACGAGCACGTTTAGCCAGCTTACCGCTACTGTAAGCAACGCTGGTATTGAGGTGAGATGTGGAGCTAAATTCTGCTCAACGCTCAGCATTGGCTTAAGGTAGCGTTAGAAAAAAAAAGGCTAGTTAGAAAGGCACCCCTGTTACCGCCAAACTCGTAATCTCGCCGTTAGTGTTACAAACAAATTGTTATGCTTGGCTATATACTGCATGTGAAGATATTTTGTAGAGATCTCTACATATAAAAAGAATTGTAGGAGTTATTGTGTTTATACTGTGGCTTGTCAATCAGCCATACATCACTTCCTGTTTATATTCCAATGTGTCAGTATCAAAAAATAATAATAATAATTAGTGATGCTAGTGAATGATTAATTTAAAGAACTATAAATTTCCTTGCATACATGTAATGGAATTGTGTAATGTATTTATGTAAACCTATCCTTTGGGAAGGGTAATATATAAAAAATAAATAATAAATAAAAGTTAGCATGATTGGAACCCTTATGTTATATCAACAACTCAATCATATTACATTATGTAATTAGGTACACAAAACTAACTGTTATCTAAATCATAAATATATACAAAATTTTAAAAAATATATAATAAAATATATAAAAAAAAATATATATGAGAAGCATAGAAAGATAGACTATTGTATGGGATACATCATAACATCTATATCTAATCTGTACCACATCACAAGGTAACTGTTAAAAACACTTAAATCATCTTAAAATGTGGTGAGGATTAAAATGTTTAACAACATTCATTAACCATAAAACCTCAAAATTTAGACAAGAACAATTACATAAAAATGGGCTATCTGGGACAAAAAAACGTATTTCATGGTGTATACAAAGTAAAATAGTTGTAAACATATTTTTAGTACTTATGTAATACATTTAATCCATAGAGGGATCATGTGATTTAGGAGTATAAATAAAATAACATAAAATCCTACCTGGGCATCTTCAAATCCTTAATCTAGATTACCACTAGGAGTTCTATAAGATTATAGTGAATGCATTTAGGGGTTAACCATAACACAAATATGAAATTCAGAGAAGCTATCATATGGTATGATAAAGAATCTAATATTTATAGAACTGATGGGGACCATCTTAAGTAAATGCTCTATAGTATATCTCATATGGCTAGATGCGAAATAAATAGCTAGCTGGTATTATCGACATGTTGATGGACCTTATTCAAATATCTTGATCTTTGATATAGACTGCCTGTACCCAAGAGGTCTGAATAATAAAGAAGACCTATCCCATCTACTCTATCTTAAATGAATCAATAAGATGTTAAGTTAGTTCATATAGTTATACATACTGCTGTTTGCATGTATGATCATACTAGCTTTATGCAGTTGTATGGCTAAATCCCCCCCTCTTTTTTGGGAACCCACAAACTATGACACCTATCCCTCTAGAGTTAGGTAGTCTGTATTTTTGAGACTAATAGCATTGAATAAACATCATGTTACCTTTGTTGTTCCTCAAGCTTGATATCACACGATCTGTATAACATAAAGTTAGGAGTTTTATATCTCATGTATTCAAATCACAGATGGTTCTGGGGACTAGCTATTTATTTCACATCTAGCCATATGAGATATACTACAGAGCATTTACTTAAGATGGTCCCCATCAGTTCTATAAATTTTAGATTCTTTATCATACCATACGATAACTTCTGTGAATTTCATATTTGTGTTATGGTTAACCCCTAAATGCATTCACTATAAGCTTATAGAACTCCTAATGGTAATCTGGATTAAGGATTTGAAGATGCCCAGATAGGATGTTATGTTATTTTATTTTATTTATACTCCTAAATCAAATGACCCCTCTATGGATTAAATGTATTACATAAGTACTAAAAATATGTTTACAACTATTTTACTTTGTATACACCATGATATACGTTTTTGTCCCAGATAGCCCATTTTTATATAATTGTTCTTGTCTAAATTTTAAGGTTTTATGGTTATTGAATATTGTTAAACATTTTAATCCTCACCGAATTTTAAGATGATTTTAAATTAATCAAGTGTTTTTAACAGTTAACTTATGATGTGGTACAGATTAGATATAAATGTTACAATGTACCCCTTACAATGGTCTATCTTTCTATGCTTCTCATATATATTTTTTTTTATATATGTTTTTATATATTTTTTATAATTTTGTATATATTTATGTTTTAGATAACAGTTAATTTTGTGTACCTAATTACATCATGTAATAGGATTGAGTTGTTGATATCAAATAAGGGTTCCAATCATGCTAACTTTTATTTATTATTTATTTTTTATATAGTACCCTTCCCAAAGGATAGGTTTACATAAATACATTACACAATTCATTACATGTGTGCGAGGAAATAAAAAACCCATTTGCTTAATTAAGGACGTTATAGATCTAAATACGGCGATACCGGAAGTGAAGTTTAGAGATATGCGTCACTTCCAGTTTGCCGAGTTCACATCGCAGCGAAGATCGAAATAAGAAAAGGATACAGCCATATGGTTTTATCACAAATAATACATTAACAACGGTGAGTTATGAAAGGGACACAGTGTACTAATCACAAAGGTCTAGTAAGTTAATAACAGAAATCTGTCAGTAATCACAAAACGGAAGTTAACACATGCAGGGGTATTACTTCCTGCTGTGGATGCAAACGAATCACAGCAATAAATGAGGGTCAGATTTTTTGGTGCCAAAATAAGGGCAATATGATTGGATACTCACTGTTATAAATGAAGCTTCCATAACAAACCATATTATAGTCTTGATAAAGGTCTAACAGAGGGCCGAAACGTGTTGACATTTATGGTAAGCTTTATTCAGATCATTTGTACTTGTCTATAACAATACTATACCATGTTGTATTTTCTTTATTTACAGGCATAAAGCTTAAGCACATTAAGTGAAGGTTTTGGTTAACACTGGATTTTCCCCGTTTGCTTCAGTATCTTTTTCTCACTTAGAAGGATTCACAAATAGGAGAGATCACTTAATCTAAGTATACGATTTAATCATCTGAAGTTCACGAACACTATTTTTTCACCTTATCCATATATATTTCCTTTGACCTTTTTTTACATTTTTGATATTTATTATCACTTTTTTCACTCTTTTGTCAATACATTTTTTTCATTTTTTTCACTTTTTTCACTTTTAAACCACTTTTTGGTGTGAGGTACTAATATCCCTCAATGGTTTATACTGCTTTTTCTGCATCTTCTATTGGATCATACAGAAATTCCACTATAGACTGACTCATAGATGCATCCGTAGGATATAATTATCATCTGAACTTAACACTATTTCTATTTTAGATGGTTTTAAGATATAACACTAATATTGTTATTTCCTGTATAAGCTTTTTTCTATCAGGTCTAATTCACCACTACTTGTGAAATATTACAATCACATTTATATTTTATTTAGATACATTTTTTCTTTTACTTTTATTTTTTACATGGATCCATGTTATTACATTTTATGTATGTTATTTAATAAATGTGCTTTATTTTAATCTAAGCAATTTTCCTTTGCCTTATATATAGGCGCTCTTTGTGATCTAGCTGTTTCAATATTTAACTTTAGGGCCCGCTAGGGACCCTTACTTCCAAGGGGCTATAAGGAATATACATATGTCAAGCGCTGTAAGATACACTTTTTATCTTTTAGCCTCTGGTATAGCCACCTATACTGGAAGTTTCAATACTGGAGTATATGCTATTGACAAGCGTAGGTAAACACAGCCAGCAGAAGAAGTTACACTCTCAGTGGGGTGCAGGATAGTTAAGTAATACAATTATAATTGTCCATTGTTCTCTCTATGTATTGAGATTTGGTGTTCCAGCCAAATAAAAGGTAAGGAAGCAAGTGTGTGTACACAAAGTTATAACATAATGAGATCTGATATCACCTTTAAGTTCAACCCATTCTAATAGGCTGTGGTTCCAAAGCACAAAACCAGCTACTTCATATACACAAATAAACCTGAAAATGGAATTTCTCAACTTTTTTATACTCTGCAGCTGGTATAACAAGTCACTGAAAATACATTAATGGGAAAACAATTTTACAGTGTACCAGACTGGGATGGTTATGAATCACTGCACTAACCCTAGCTAAGCTTATAAGCTGTGTGAATCTGTTGAAAAGCAGACTTGAAGTAAAAAAGTGTGTCATTGTGAACCTCATTTGCATATCTTACCCAGAATCCTTTGCTGCATTGGAAACAATGTAATTCAGAGGTTTTCTGTAGGTTCTGGCCTGTCTAGATTTGTTAATGAACTACACAATGAGTTACTTTCTCTCTCTCTCTCTCTCTCTCTCTCCCTCTCCCTCTCCCCCCTCTCTATCTCTCTCTCTCTCTCCCTCTCCCTCCCTCTCTCTCTCTCTCTCTCTCTCTGTCTCTCTCTCTCTCTCTCTCTCTCCCTCTCCCTCCCTCTCTCTCTCTCTCTCTCTGTCTCTCTCTCTCTCTCTCTCTCTCTATATATATATATATATATATACACACATTTAGACATTTATATATATACACACACACATTATAGCTCTTTGCAGTCAAATACCTTATCATAAACTAGATACTCTTATAAAAATGTTTTTAAAATGTATGTGAAATATTTTTTTTTATCAGAAACTGTATATATGAATGTTATAGTTCATTTGGATATATTTATGTTGTGTTTTTTAACCCTTACACTTTACGCTAGTTTTTCACTTGCTCTAACCTTATTTTGTTTGCTCTCGAGCGCACACATTTTTTCCCATCTTGTAATATGCATTAGCACGGTTGCTGTATTGCTTATCACGTACTGCACTAAGAATAGCACGCTACTTGTAACCTGGCCTTTAGTAAACATCAGCTTTGCTACGATAACTAATCTACTGTAGCACAATCCCGCTATGCTACATGTCCCAATGATCATATAACTGTTATTTCAACTAAACAGGTGTCTGACTGTATGTGCTTCATGACTGGTGTATCTGTTGGTTTCTGGGAATTAAGAGTTGACCACCTTTGGCTGCACCCAGCATGTTCGTGTGGCAGTAATAAAAAAGCACAAAGAAGCAGCTCTGACTTCATATTAGCAAACTGTTTTCTCTCAGTCAGACCAGCAAACATCTCAGGCACAGGGATTTGCAGTTGTGTATTTTCAGCACTGTCACTCTCTCCCATAGACACATTTTACTTTAATGTTGTGAAATCTGGGATTTGGTGGTTTAGTAGCATTAACCAAAGCTAAATGATGCAACTATTTAAGGACAAATGGCAACAACAAAGGTGTTTTTCTTATTGTAACCTCTCAGCCTCTTTGCTGCCAAACCAGGTAACAATGCATCGGCAGCAGGGAAACTTAATACACTTTTATAGTACTAAATGCTTAAAGTGAAATAAAGCATCAACATGAAAATGCTTTGATGCATTAGAACATTTTCTTATTGCATTATTGCTGTCATAAAAGTGTGTGTTTGACAACAATGAAGGAGTTAAACACAAGGCCGGATTGGTCTACCAGATCACCAGGAGATTTCCCGGTGGGCTACTGCAGCTGGGACTGACCATGCTACAATTTAAGGAGAGGTGATGCAGCTGTATCACCTCACTTCTAATTTTTTTTATGACCTATACACATTAAGGTCACAAAGTATTTCCTTGTAAGTTTTATTTCCTAGACCATGTACCATTTAGTGGCCCACATTTGAATAGTTTCTAGTGTCCAGTCAATTCACGCTGTGAGGCGCACTGTGGAGAGTCTTTTTTTATTTCAAACTCATATAATTTAATTGTGAAAAATAATTGTGATAAGGAGTATCCCAGTGACCCCCTTGAGGAAAATGTTGTATGTTCATTCTACAGACTCAGTGAAAAATAGGACTGATCTTCAATTTTTCCAGGGCTGCTTTTTATTCCCAGTCCAGCCATGGCTAAAGTGAATGTCAATTTTGATGCTAAAGTGAACAATTTTTAAAAATTTGATTAAAAACAGAGGCACTTTAATTCATCAAAATTTACATTTCACTCCTGTTGAGAAAAAAATCCTACCTTTTAATCTTCACAGCAGCTCCAGCTTCCTCCAGTCGTTGCAAGCCATTTCTGATGTCAGAAATGATGGATAGGTCATCCTCCAATCACAGCTTCCCCCCCCCCCCCCGGGGGAATCAGTGTCTGATTCAATGCTGTGATTGGAGGAAGACGGATTCCTCATTTTAGACCCAGGAAGAGGCTTTGCAACGGGTGGAGGCAGTTGGAGCTGCTGTGAAGGTTAAAAGGTAATTTTTTTTCTCAACACGAGTGAAATGTATATTTTGTTGAATTAAAGTGCCCCTGTTTTTAATCAAAATTTTTAAAACCGGGCACTTTAGCATCAAATTTGACATTCACTTTAAATGCAAATTTAACTTCTGCTGGAAGGTGAGAATACACTTCTGGTCTGGAATTGATCATGATCACTGAGCCATTCAGAAGCAGAACATGTATAGCTGCCAGTCACCTGACATGTACAGCTTGGAATCATCAGTTTATTGCAAGAATGGACCATAACTACATGTTTAAATCCATTTGTGGGTGTTAAGACCATTGGTCCCCATTCATAAAACCAGCATCTAGTTGACATACTTCAAGGTGAACTCCTCCGCAGTGCCTCATGTTTTCTGTAAAGCCATAGAACATCCAAAATTATCAAAAAAGTACTAATCAAGTTGACACCAAAGATCATGGGACAAAACATGATTGATGTGAATGTGATTCCAAAGTAAACCACAAACATCAGCAACACAGGGCAGTGCAAGCAATGGCCATTTCACTAGAAGCTATGGTCATCTGACTAGCTCCTTCATAGGTCCTGTTATTTTGATTAGCATTCTTTAGAAGGGGGGGGGGGGGGTCAAAACATGTAGCCTTTGCATATATTTTTTTTTTTCTCCATTTTTTGAGTTGGAAAACTGCTAGGTTGAGATTCCATCTGGATACCGGCATTTCCAGCTATTGGCCAGGAATTTGGTGGTGTCTCACCACCAATAGCAATAAGGAAACTCTTTATTTGAAATACCTGAGTCTAAGAAGAAGCCAGGAACAAAGCTGGTGCCATATAGTGATGCAGACAAATGCTCTCTCCTGAGCTTTAATTTCCTGCTTTTCAACAAGAGTTCCCACGAGAACAAAGAAAATTGATAATAGTAAATTAGAAAGTTGTTTAATATTACATGTTCTATCTCAATCATGAAAGGCAAATGTTGGTTTTCATGTCCCTCTCATATTATTATTAATAGAAGTTTTGTTAATGATCAAACCGATTCCAAAAATAAAAAATACAGAATGTTATACCTTCTTGTGCATTATCTTTGTTTATTACTTTCATTAAGTGCACAGTTGGATTGAAATGGATTTGAAATTAAAAAACCCTACAAAATGCTATGCCAGGCACTTCATATATGATTTTACAATTAGAATTAGTATGTTACAGGTGACAAGGTAACAATCAAATTTGATATGCTACTTTGGGCCAGATATCGATTGGAGTGCTATTTATCACTCCAGCTCATGCGTTAACTCCGCTAGAAGTCATTTTTTTTTTGCGCTCGTTGGGTTTCGCTCTTATTATAAGTTGAAAGTATAAAGTTTTCGCTTGAGCGGTAAACCAACACATGCAAAAAGTTGAACTTGGAATATTGCAACCGCGTTAATGTATTCTCCCATAGACATCAACGGAGCATGAAAAGTGGAAAGTTGCGCAAACATGATAGTGTTTTCTCATGTGGGCTAATCCGACATGAAATATTAATATTTCACATTCCAATGTTCTTCACCTCGCAGAATATGTTCTATTTACTCTTAAATACACATTCCTATATATATATATATATATATATACAGAGTGAAGTGCACTCACAGTAACGAACAAATGGCTCAATACCATCGTTAGCCTGTTCTATGGCGATTTACCACCTGGTAAATCGCCGGTGGATTCTTTCATCACCCTGCCATTTTCGTAATTCACCTGGATGCAGCTTCGCTGCATTCAGGTGAATTATTTTGTCCTCGCACTGCCAACATTCCATTGAGGATGTTTGCGCAACTGCTGATGGCGACATACATTACAAATGCAATTATAGTATAGATGAATATTGCAAAAATAAAGACAATTCAAAAACAGAATTACTGAGTTAGAAAAAGGATCAACCCCTCCTAAAATTACTTGTAAACTCAATCAGGTGTAGCTAATCACCTTCTCAAAGGCACACACAAACCTATTTGACCTTCAACTGTGATCAGCTGTGGGCATATTGATTAGCTCAGCATGAAAATAACTTTCCTGGATCATCTCAGTCCCTGGTAGTACAACTGAAGCAAACAATCAACTATGGGTGGCAAGGCACTGTCAAAAGATCTTCGGGATAAAGTTGTGGGCAGGCACAAGTCAGGAGATGGATATCAAACTAACAGTTCTGGTATCTGGTGCTGGCAATCTCAGATAAGGATGATATATAGGATGAAAGGAAGCCGGTTATCCACAATAGAATTAGGAAATGGAGGTTGTGTGTAGTGAGTTGCCTCTCATATGGGAGCTTGAAATCTAACAGATCTCACAGGTCCTCTTTCTATTCAGACGACTGCAGCCTGTGCCGTTGATGGGTATTCTCCAATCACATCAGAAGCAAGGAAGTACTAGAAGAAAGAACAAAAACAGGCGCAGCCTGACTCAAGTGCAGTGATATTTAATATGACGTAAGTGTGCAAGTAAAAGTGACTACTTACAGAATATAAAAAAAATACAAGCAGTTAAAAACAAATGCGGGTCACAAACGGCATTTGTTCCGAACCAAGTGACGGGTGGAAGTCTCTCCCGTGTGTCTGCTCCACTTCAGCCGTGTAGAAGTCCAGAGCTGGATACAGAGAAAGCCTCCAGGCAATCACGTTATGTGCCGTATAGAACAGGAACCTCTACGCGTTTCATCTGAGGACGCTCAGACTTTTTCAAGAATGTGAACCGCATTGGTTTTTAACTGCTTGTATTATTTTATATTCTGTAAGTAGCCACTTGTACTTGCGTACTTACGCCATATTAAATATCACTGCACCTGAGTCGGGCTGTGCCTGTTTGTGTTCTTTCTTCAATAAAATATCAAAGGCTTTATCAATGCCTAGAAGCACAGTGAAGTCTATTATTAAGAAGTGGAAGGTATTTGGTACAACACAGACCCTCTCTGGATCAGGAGGTCGCTCCAAACTGGATGAAAGAGCCAGGAGGAAACTGGTCAGAGAGGCTACCAAGAGGCCCACAGCAACTCTGAAGCAGTTGCAGGAATTAATGACAAAGAGGGGTCATTGTGTGCATGCTACAACAATATCATGAATTATCCACAAATGTGGCTTGTATCGGTGGGTTGCAAGAAAAAAGCCAATCTTTAAGACAGGCCCCATGCAGTCACGACTGAGCTTTGCCATAACACGCCTAGGAGATTCTGAGGCCACATGGAGAAAGGTGTTATGGTCAGATGCGACTAAAAATTAATTATTTGGCATCAACACCCAAAAATATGTCTGGAGGAAATCCAATACAGCTCACCATCCAAATAACACCATACCTACAGTAAAGCATAGGAGGTGGTAATATCCTGTTATGGGGGGGGGGGGGGTTCTCTGCAGCAGGCACTGGAGCACTTGTCAGGATAGAAGGAATAATGGACTTGTGCTTGCTGCTTAACCCTTCTGCTTGTGACTGATTATCTCTGCTACCGCTGCATCTTTGGGACACATGCTTGCATTTTTGGCATATTTGACATATGCTGCTTGCTGTTTTACCTTAATCCTTTGCATTTTCTCCACTAGAAATTAGTTTTGTGGCTTTGAGCTGGCTGTTCAGCTTTTGTTTATACTCTGAACTGATTATTTTCAAAACCCACTGTATATATGTCTATATATGTGTACATATGTATTTATGTGTTTACATGTGTGTGCATGCCTGTAAATACATATATACACATATAAATACATGAATACACATATATACATACATCTCCATCTTTAGACATGTATATGTACTGTATATATGTCTATATATGTGTACATATGTATTTATGTGTTTACATGTGTGTGCATGCCTGTAAATACATATATACACATATAAATACATGAATACACATATATACATACATCTCCATCTTTAGACATGTATATGTACTGTATATATGTCTATATATGGGTACATATGTATTTATGTGTTTATATGTGTGTGCATGCCTGTAAATACATATATACACATATAAATACATGAATACACATATATACATACATCTCCATCTTTAGACATGTATATGTACTGTATATATGTCTATATATGGGTACATATGTATTTATGTGTTTATATGTGTGTGCATGCCTGTAAATACATATATACACATATAAATACATGAATACACATATATACATACATCTCCATCTTTAGACATGTATATGTACTGTATATATGTCTATATATGTGTACATATGTATTTATGTGTTTATATGTGTGTACATGCCTGTAAATACATATATAGACATATAAATACATGAATACACATATATACATGCATCTCCATCTTTAGACATGTATATGTACTGTATATATCTCTATATTAAAGCCATTTGCCTTTTGTTTTCTAATACCTAAGATCCTCATATCTTTGAGCACTTATAACTTTTATATGCAATATTTTTTTTTATAATTTTTATTAGATAGTGTTACTATGTGTGTAACAGTACTTTTAAATATGTTTTTCATATATTTTGTGCAACTTTTATTTGAGCGTAACAGTTAACCAGAGCTCTGACGTTGTGCATGAAAATTCAATTGCACTCAAGCGAACGCATTT
Source organism: Bombina bombina (assembly GCF_027579735.1). Lineage (NCBI taxonomy): Eukaryota > Metazoa > Chordata > Amphibia > Anura > Bombinatoridae > Bombina > Bombina bombina. Next base: position 199,185,017 of record NC_069508.1, on the reverse strand, counting down.
ACTTTCAACCCGTAATGCGCGTACAACTTCCAGCAAGCGCAAACACCAGCGATAAAACTATTTTTCAACAAAAGATACAAAGAAAACGAAGAAAATTGATAATAGAAGAAATTAGAACGTTGTTTAAAATCCAATGCTCTATCTGAATCACAAAAGAAAAAAATTGGGTTTAATATCTTTTACATTGAATTTAAATATCACAAATAAATTTACCTTAGTTTCTTAATTAACCATATCAAGCTGAACATATAAAATAGACCCCCATGCTTTTCAGTGCATTATCTCACTATCCGTATTGGAAGCGAGTTGCAGTCACGTTATCCAGAGTAATAAAACTTCAGACTTACTCTGGCTCAAGAGTTAAATAATTGAAAAAATATATGACGTGTGCTGTTCCCTTATGGTGCAACAGAGCTGTATATATTTCAAAAGAATATCAGTGAATAAAACTGGCACTCAGTGAGACATATCCATCATACCAAGTTAATGTAAAAAATGTATATTTGTTTCCCTCCTGTCCACACGGATTCATTCAGCATCTCTGTTTCGCTATTTGCTAAATACATGGGCTCAGCTCTTAGGAGCATTGGCTCATCAGTTACTGAGCCAGCAGGCTGTCAGGGGCAAGACACATCATTTATAACTGCCTGGCACCCTGAGATCAAAATCTTCCCAGGGAGCCCAAACCTTTCATGGCTTGGAAATAGAGTGTCTTGTGCTGATAACAGCTACATTTTCTGGGAAAGAATTTGGAATTCTTTTTAAAAGATAAAGGTAAATGCTTCCTGGTCGTTTTTATTAACTACAACAAACATCACTGGTTGATATAGATAATGTGAACATGTTAGCATTTCTCTGTGTTATGGTTCAATATATATTGCGTTTATATCTTATGTTTATTGGATATTGCTTGCCAAAACACAAAAATATATTTTACTTTAAATCATATGTGATTCATACTCAGATAAAATTCTAGACTAGATACCTGCTTCCTGCAAACCACTTCTGCTATCTATATATTCACATTAGACCCCAAACTATGCTCCCTTAATCCTCAATGTCAGCTATATGTCAACAACTGTCCCTAATTCAGACACATGCTCTGCACACACCCTTTATGCTATCTGTATGCCCATATAAAACACTGCAACAAGACCCATGACCCTGGCACATACTTTATACTTGCTTAATGGCTACATTAAATCCCAGACCATATATATACTGTACATGTCCTCCACTCCCTAGTTTTGCCATATATATGCATATATTAGACCCTATACTAGACACATGCCCCCTGCACACACTTTACGTCAGGTATATGCTTTTTTAAAAAACAAAAAGAGAGACCAATGTCCCTGACTATTATTATTTCTGCCTGCTGTATGCCTGCCTCATACCCCAGACCAAATACATCTGCACTCCATTTGTGCTGGATATGTGCCTACATCAGAGCCCAGACCAAATATATGCCCTGTTCATGGCAGCTTTGTGTGTACTGTAGTTCAAACCAGATGCATCAATGATGTCAACATCAGGTCAAATTTACACTTTCTATAGCCCAATTATGCCAGCTATTATTATTTTTTGTATTCTTTATTTATAAAGTGCCAGCAGATTCTGCATCGCTGTCCATGGATACAAAGATAAAAGTACAATGGTGAGACATTACAATATAAGACAAAATTTAACAGACAAATACAGGGGGAATTGAGGGCCCTATTCCCGTGGGAACTTACAACCTAGATGGGTAGGAGGATAGGAAACAAGAGGTGGGGACTGCAAATGTGAGAATAATGTTAGTGAGGAATTAGATGAGGGCAACTGTTAGACAAGTGGAATTAATTTGTTACTGATTTGGAGATAGGCTTCCCTGAACAAAAAGGTCTTTAGGGAGCATTTAAAGGAGGACAGGTTAGGGGAAAGTCTGACAGCTCAAGGAAGTGTGGTCCAGAGGGTTGGTCCACACGAGAGAAGTCCTGTAGTCTAGCGTGGGAGGAGGTGATGGTATAAAATGCAAAGAGCAGGTCATCATTGTTGGATCTTTAGGGGGTGGGCTGGAGTATATCTGTTGATGAGTGAGGACAGGTAGGGTGGGCAGCGTTGGTAAGGGCTTTGTAGGTAAGGATGAGAATTTTGAATTCTGCTGTGAATGGGGAGCCAGTGAAGGGACTCACAGAGAGGTGCAGCAGATACAGAGCGTTGGGATAGGTAGATTAGCTTGGGCTGGCAGAGGCATTTAGGATGGATTGAAGGGGGGGAGAGGCGGGAGAGAGGGAGGCCAGTTAGTAGGTTATTACAGTAGTCAAGTCAGGAAATTGCCAGGGAGATAAAAAATAGAAAAATTAGAAACTGTAGTAGAATTAGAGGGAGTGATTAGAACTAGCTAAGTCTTGGACATGTTTATTTTTAGGTAGTGAGAGGCCATCTAGTAGGAAATGCCAGATAATCAGTCGCTGATGTGAGAATTGACAGGAGAGAGTGATGGGGTGGATAGGTAGATCTGGGTATCATCCGCATACAGGTGGTAGTTGAAGCCATAGCTATTGATAAGTTTACCCAGTGAAGAAGTGTAAATAGAGAAAAGTAGAGGACCCAGAACAAAGTATTGAGGTACTCCGACAGACAGAGGCAATGGAGAGGAGGAGTCACCAGCAAAAGAGACAGAGAAGGATCTGTTAGAGAGATATGAGTGAATCCAGGAGACGGCAGTGTCACAGAACCTAAGAGAGCTGAGAGTCCGTAGGAGGAGGGGATGATCAACAGTGTCAAAGGCAGCAGAAAGGTCATGTAAGATGAGTATAGAGTAGTAGCCATTGTTTTTAGCAGAAAGGAGATTGTTAGTAACCTTGGTGAGGGCAGTCTCAGTTGAGTGTTGAGGATAGAAGCCAAATTGCAGGGGGTGAAGCAATGAGGACAGGAAGTGGGTTAGATGATCAAAAACTAGATTTCAAGGACTTTTTAAGCTAGTGGAAGCAGCGATATGGGGTGGTAGTTTGCAGGAGAATTGGGGTCAAGGGAGGGTTTTTTGAGGATGGGGGTGACCTTTGCATGTTTGAAGGAAGATGGGAATGAACCGGTAGAAATGGAGAGCTGGAGTGATGGTGGAAGACAGAGAAGGTATTAGATGTGAAGGAATAGGGTCAAGTGGGCAGGTAGTGAGGTGTGAGGAAGAAAATAAGGAACCCACTTCATTCTCAGTGGTTGGGGGGGAGGGTGCAGAGGGTGCTATGATCCCGGAACTCCAGTATCCTGTAAGTCTTTATGACCACATCAGATCCCCAATGCTTATGCCTAGAAGCAGTTTATTCCCACAATACACTCCCATATGTGTTCCCCACCAATTAACATAATATACTTAGTTACTTGCAGTATGCTACCAAGTGTGAGAGGCTGAATGGCACATGGTATTACTGGAAACAAGGCAGTACTAGGGATGTCTGTGTCAGAGCATACTGCAATAGACATGGGAATGCCCCATTTAAAGCAAACCAGCGACCAGTCCTGAGTTACAGCAGCCCACTGGAGATATCCTCAGAAGTTAGGTGGTCCAGTTTGGCCCTGTACTTCTGACAGGAATATGGGCAGACCTGCTGGACCTCCTAATTCTTATCTGGGTCAGATGTCTGTATCTGTTTCTGTACTTCAAAATATATTGGAGGGGATCATAAATGAGAATTTTAGTGTCAGAATAATAATGTAAATAAAGAAATGAACATCTGTTTGTGTCAACAAATGGCACCATGTAAACTAGCAATCTGTTTTACATTTGCAGCTTCTTAATGTAACACAACTGTGAATTGAAAATGTAGCTGAATAGCTCTGACTCACAACACACATTTAGCCCGGATGGAAAGAAGCCCGTTATTGTCTTTTGCCGACTATGCTGAGAGAATTATTATTAGTGATAGTGAATCCTGTGTATTCTCTAAAATATAATTGTTTCTAAAGCATTTTATAGTTTGTACTAAATTTAATTAAATTAATTAATGTTCTGAGCAAAGTTAAAACACGTATTCAAACATGTAAGTCAGTCATCTTCAGCTGCCATCTGTTACGTTAGCATTTACAGATTTTGTTTTTGTCTTCTGCATGTGTCTGTGAATATCCAGCAAAAATTCACAGTATTGGTTCATTTTTTTGCCTGTTTAGCTAATCTGAATATAGGAATTAGATACAGATGTTCTGAAAATACCATATCCAACACCTGAGAGTCATAACTAATTGATATAGTTGTGTTTCTACCTAATTGGGAAAAACTGAAAACTAATTTTAAAAATGTAACATTTATTTTCTGTTAAAACGTATATATTACATTTTTTATTAGTTAAAATATAACTATTTAACTAAACAATTTAAAATATTTTAAATAACAATATATAATAGATTTGAATAGACTCTATGGATAGATCTACATACATTGTAAAAGTTCCCAAATTATTTAAACTGTAATTTTGTTAGCAAAATGTGCATTGTTTTACAGTAAAGGGACATATTCCTTTAAAAATGGAATGGAAGTGTAGCTAACCCTTTTACTACTAGGGATAGATATGAGTGAGCTCCTGCACTAATCAACCAATCACTGTGCAGGATGTAGAAGGGTGCGAGTAGTGCATTGCTGCTGTGGAGCTGACTTTAACTATGTGTTATCCCCTCTGCAAGGGTTAAACAGAGTTGATCACAGTCTATTGGTTGATAATTATTTGCATGTTAAAAATAACTGCTGTCAATTAACCTTTTTTTAATTTTTATTGTTTATTACCACCACTTTTTATATGATCATTTTACTGTAAAATAGTCCTATATTTAACCGTTGTAAGTCATGTTTCTGCTGATCACAATCAGTGTTCCCTCTAAGACCAGTTTTGTGAGTAGCTCAGCAGTGAAACAGTTAATTAGAGCAATTAGCAAACACTACACAATGCAGATTGCAAGGTGTGGTTCCCTTATTAAGGGCCAGATTACAAGTGGAGCATTATTTAACGCTTCCACTTGAGCGTTAACTGTGCCCTGAAGTAAGCTTTTTGCATGTGTCGGTTTGCTCTCGTATTAAGGGTTGAAAGTAAACTGTTTTTGCTCGCTTGCTAACTCATTGAGCGTAAAAAGCCAAACTTACAATATCACAAGCACGATAAACTATACCCCCATAGAAGTCAATGGAGCAAAAAAAAAATGGGGGGAAAAACACCCTACTCGCTCGCAAGCGCAAGCGCTATTCTCAAGTGCACTAACCGGACATAACAGAATATTTTCTATTTATTCATAAATACATATTTCTACATATATATGATGGTATTTTGGTACGATATATATTTATACCTGTAAATACACACATTTATAACTTTTTTGTGCAATATTTGTTTTGAATATTGAATAATTTTTATTAGATGGTGTTATTATGAGAGTAACTTTAATTTGTAATGTTTTTAATGTGTTTTGTGATGCTGTTTTGTTTCACAAAACAGTTAACCAGAGCTCTCCAGTTGCACTAATAACGCAACACGCGTTAACTTAATTGCGCTCAAGCGATCATGTCTACTTTCAACTTGTAATATGAGTGCAACACCCGATGCGTCCAAACACCCATGATAAACCGCTCATCGCTCGGGCGTAACTGTTAGCGCTGCACTCTAATCTAGCGCTAGCTGTTTCACTGCTGGGCCACTAAAAAAAAGGGCCTTAGAGGGAACATAATACAAATTCTCAATGTTTACCATCAATAAGGGCCATTTTGGACTTACCATATTCCACAGCTAAAAAGAACTTACTAACCACTCAGTCACCACTTATTACCTTGTTATTGGTTACCTCACAAAGTTATTGATCAAAAAATGTTTTGCATGTGAAAAACAGACTGACATTATCTACGCCATATAGGATAACGTCACCAAACAGCAACAAAGGCTACCTGTTTATTCATTAAACTAAGTAGTAATAATGATCACTTTTACAATAATACCATTAGTGCAATCAATACCCCAAACCAACACACATGGCCACTTTTGTGTGTGTTGTAGTAGAGTGTGTGTGCACTGTTGAAGTGTGTGTGAGTGTTGTATGAGTGTTTGTGCATATAGTAAGAGAGTATGTGTGGTGGGTAATTGGTGTGTGTGTTGTATGAGAATGTGTGTAGTGTGTGTGCGTGCTGTATGAGTGTGTGGTGTGTGTGTTGTATGACAGTGTGTGTGCATGTAGTAAGAGAGTATGTGTGGCCAGTATTTGGTTTGTGTGTTGTATTAGAATGTGTGTAGTGTGTGTGCGTGTTGTATGAGTGTGTGGTGTGTGTGTTTTGTTTGAGAGTGTGTGTGCATGTAGTAAGAGAGTATGTGTGACAAGTATTTGGTGTGTGTGTTGTATAAGAATGTGTGTAGTGTGTGTGCGTGTTATATGAAAATGTGTGTGTTGTGAGTGCATGTTGTATGAGAATGTGTGTGTTGTATGAGAGTGTGTGTGCGTGTAGTAAGAGAGTAAGAGTGGCGAGTATTTGGTGTGTGTGTATGAGAATGTGTGTGTATTTTGTTCGTGTTGTATGAGAATGTGTGTGTATTTTGTTCGTGTTGTATGAGAATGTGTGCGGTATGTGTGCATTTTGTATGAGAATGTGTGTGTTGTGTGTGCGTGTTGTATGAGAATGTGTGTGTTGTATGAGAGTGTGTGTGCGTGTAGTAAGAGAGTAAGAGTGGCGAGTATTTGGTGTGTGTGTATGAGAATGTGTGTGTATTTTGTTTGTGTTGTATGAGAATGTGTGTGTATTTTGTTTGTGTTGTATGAGAATGTGTGTGTATTTTGTTCGTGTTGTATGAGAATGTGTGTGGTGTATGAGCGTGTTGTATGAGAATGTGTGTGGTGTATGAGCGTGTTGTATGAGAATGTGTGTCGTGTGTGTGCGTGTTGTATGAGTGTGTGGTGTGTGTGTTTTGTATGATAGTGTGTGTGTGTGCGTGTAGTAGGACAGTATGTGAATGTCAGAAATTTGCAGACCAAGCATAAAAATTCGGGCCCCAAAGGCATGTGGTGTCATGGCACTTGGTCTTGGGAAAAAATGTTTGAAGGACCCTGAGATAGAGAAGCAATTTAAACAACTTTTCAATTTACTTCCATTAACAAAATATGCAGTCTTTTTATATTTACACTTTTTGAGTATAAGATATTGCTCCACAGTATTGCATTTTTTAGACTATTTTGTTTACCTCGTATAGGTTTACATTCTAGGCGCAACTATGCTAATTGTTTCTTATTTACACTTTTTGAGTATAAGATATTGCTCCACAGTATTGCATTTTTTAGACTATTTTGTTTACCTCGTATAGGTTTACATTCTAGGCGCAACTATGCTAATTGTTTCTTATTTACACTTTTTGAGTCACCAGTTCCTACTGAGCATGTGCAAGAATTCACAGAATATACGTTTATGCATTTGTGATTGGCTGATGGCTGCCACATGGTACAGGAGGAGTGGAAATAGATATAACTTTGAAATTTGTCAGAAAATAATCTACTGCTTATTTGAAGTTCAAACTAAGGGGCCGATTTATCAAGGGCCAAATGGCACCTGATGCCCCTGTTTCTGCGCGAGCCTTCAGGCCGCTGCTCCATAACTGATCCGCTGCCTCTGAGACTGCGGTCTGCAATCTGCTTGATCCTATACAATTGACACCCCCTGCTAGCGGCCGATTGGCTGCGAATCTGCAGGGGGCGGCATTGCACAAGCAGTTCACCAGAACTACTTGTGCAATGTTAAATGCCGACAGTGTATGCTGTCGGCATTCAGCGATGTCTGTCGGACATGATACGCTACAGCAGATCATGTCGGACAGACAATGATAAAATGGCCCCTTATTGCTATTGCATTGTTATAATTCATTTGTCGAATATGCAAATCTACTGTATTTACTGTTCCTTTAATATCCATAGAAAAGCAAAAGAACAATGAATATAACCACAACAATTTAAAAAAGAACTTTTTGCAAAACAGGATTATTAAATCTATGATAGAGTAGTCTCACTGGATAGGATGTTATTGGTATCAGCTGTCTTACAGATGCGATAAAGGGGGTTGTTGGATGTTCCTGGCTGTTCCTGGGCATTCTTCATTTGTAGTCTGGATTTTTCCACTTAAACCACAAGTAAACACATTTATAAAGAGAATGTGAAGCATCCGTCTCATGATGGTGTCTCCCTATATAAAATCTAAATTTGCCTCTTTTTTTTAGTTTCTTGAACTTTTTTAAGCTTTCTCTTTTGCGCATTATTGTGGAGTATTTTATAGAACCTTTTTTTAATACATTTGTTTTGTAATTTAACAGTGGAAGTCTGGAAGTTACCGTTTGCCTGATAGAAAGTGCTCTATTTATTACAATTGCCGCTCACTTCTGAGGGAGGCGAGTACAAATCTTATTGAACTTCACCATTTTCCAGCAACAATGCTGTAGCAAGTTTTTTCTGCAAAAAAATAGTTTCACCAATGAGTTTTAATGAATCTAGGCCATTGATTGTTTGATAAGTACAGGAACTCATTTATATCTATATTGAACTGGCCACAGCAAAGGAGATGCGACACTCAAAACTAATGAGTAAGTCCCCTGATTGTAAAACAATTTTGCTAGCATAATGAGTTAAATACTTTCCATTTTTATGTGCAGATCTTTTGCAATTCAGTGTAAAATTACTGACATATTTTTTGCATATATAAAACATATTTTAATGTCTATTAAAGTTAGTTTAACATAAAAACTATTCATGCTAATTGCAAAAATCTATCTTCTAGTCTAGCACAGAGATCTGAGAATGATATTTCTAACAATATTTTTCACCCCTGATTGGATGTGCTGTTGCATTTTTTTTAAAGGTTGCTACTAATTACAGATCAGTGATCAGGAACTGAGACAAATCAATACTAATGGTTTAAACATCCAGTCTAGCACATTCTTATACCACTGAGTCCAGCTGTGTTCTTACATTATGTTGCGATAAAACTTATGAAGCCAGATGGCATGTGGATAAAATGAGGGTAATATTTTACAGAGTCTTGTGTTGTATAGACTTCTCTCTAAGACAAAATCCAATTTTTGTGTCTGGCTTAGAGCTTTCTGAATTTTTCAGCTGCCAAACCAGGAATTAAAGAGCAACTCTCTGTATAATGTTAGTTGCAAATTACAGTGTAACTGAACTTGAGTTGATGAAAATAATGTTCACATAAACTTACAGCAAAGCACAGCACTTTCAGTGTAGTTCACACTGGTAAAAAGACGCTGCAATGGCCTTCAATCACATGACAAAAGTTAGCAGCACTCGTAAAGATAAAATGACCTTTATTGCTATCAGAGCAACATTTAGGACACCTAGCCCTTAATCATGCATGATTAAGGACTAGGTGTCCGAAACATCGCTCTGTTTATGACCCACAGTTTGCAATAAAGGTAATTTTATCATGAAGAGTGCTGCTGACTATGGTATGTTCATGAAAATAATGAACAGACTCAATGTCAAGCAATATCTAAAACCAGCATAAAAAATAATTGGATGTGATTTAGAATACTGAATTGTATGGTGGAATAGGCATTGAGTCTTGTATATCAAATGTCAGAAAGAAGACTCGTATGGCAGATGAATATTTTAGGAGCTAGTTAATGGTTTTGCATATAGATATATGTAGAAATTACGGGAGTGTAATAAAAATAATTGTTCATGAAATTTGTCAGCCTGTAATACAATAGCTCCTGCTATCTGTTTAATGCTGTTTTTAAAAGGACACTAAACACTTCATAATTACATGGTATTTATGTTGTTTTGCTATAGAAGAACATCAGCCAAGCGTATTTTAAAATAAAGTGACATTTATTTGCTGTAATTATTTTTCAGTAGCCAAACTCAACCTATCACTTGCCTTAATTTGAGGAGCCAATCCAGGCTTGAGTCTGTAGCTGACAAGGCTAGCCACAGTCACTGTTTTGCCATTATTATCTTCTAAAGCAAATAATGGAAAGATATGTAGAAGAGTTAGACTTGAAAATCCACAATTTTCAGAGCTAAATTACATGCAAAGACCAAAATAATAATGAAAATATATTGCAAATTTGTTTAAGTAAATATAACTAAGTAATACAATCAGAAGGTATTTACTGTCCCCTTAAAGGGACATGAAACGCACATTTTTTCTTTCATGATTTGGAAAGAGCTTGCAATTTTAAACAACTTTCCAATTTACTTATATTATCACATTTGCTTTATTCTCTTGGTATCCTTTGTTTAAAATCATATCTAAATAGTTTCAGTAGCTGCTGATTGGTAGCTGCATATAGATTCTATATATAGATTTGTTTAGATAATAGAAGTAAATTAGAAAGTAGTTTAAAATTGTATTCTCTATCTGAATCATGAAAGAAAACTTTTGGGTTTCATGTCCCTTTAAGACGAGCAGCTACATACATACCTCCCAACATTTGTCAGAAAATTTCCAGAACAGGGAGTTATGGGCAGTGTCCTATCAGATTTTGGTAGGTGGAGCCTTGACAAATGGACTGGACAGGGTGTGGTGTTAGCGGGGATGTGTGTAGTTGTGGTTGCATCCGCGGGTGGCATGGAACTCCCTGGAAACTGTGAAAAAAGGCCAGTACACATACTACCGTATCTGAGGCAATCCTGCAAGATCAGGAAAGTTAGGTGGTATGAACATATAATAGGACAGTAGGTGAAATTGCCTAAGTTATCATGGTGTGGATAAGGGACTTCTAATTGGCAAGTAGGACTGGTAGCACGACTATGCCTTAAAGGGATAGAGCTCCACCTCCACTGACAAGGCCCATTTAGACCAAAATGTAGGTCTGGGCAAAACTCACAAATCCGTCATTCAGAGGAGGATTGCCTGATATTTCAGGTCTTCCCTTCTGGATGGGATCAGGCTGGTATGCTGCAGGAAGGGTCTCATTTGTGAAAGGTGCAGGTAACCTAAAATAATACATAAAACAAACCGGATTACATTAGAGACCATCCTGGGGTCATCTGATGATCATCAAACTACTTTATATGTCATTTGCACATCATCAGACATCATCAGGCTTGTAAAGTCATCAGCTAAGTCATCAGCTAAGGTAAAGAATTCTGTGTGATGACTTCAGAATGATTAGCAGATTACCTTACTGATTACTTCACAAGCATTGAACAGCCAATGAATGACTCTACAGCACTGGATTTCAAACCTGTCCTCAAGCCTCCCCAAAGAGACAGGTTTTCAGAATTACCTTATGTGAGAGCAGGTAAAATAACCATGTTTACTAATCAGCTGATTGTTTCACCAGTGCTCCAGTTCAGATAACCTCAAAATGTGGCCTGTTAGGGCGTCTGAGGACAGGTTTGAAAACCAGTGCTCTAGAGTCATCTTATTTAATCCCTTTAATACTGGGACTTTCCGAGAAGAACTTGCCCAAAATACTGGAGAATTTTTAGCATTTTTGCTATCACTCCATTTAAACAGAAATAGAGCCTTGTTTTTTTTCTATTTATCTCCTAAACCAAACCGGCACAAACATTCGTTTTTGCGGCACAAATCAGCACAAACGCAGCACAAACGAATGGTATATTTTAATTCAGTTTTTACAAACATGGGGTGCCAACTTCACATAGGTTCATGTGAGTGTGTTTTAACATGAGTTTTGAATTTGGGCTCTATTTGAAACAGTGTTGCACTATTATTTGTCTCTCTTTGTATTTGAAGTTCTGTTGAAGTTAAAGTGAATGTAAATTTTGATGCTAAAGTGCCTGGTTTTTAAAAATTCGATAAAAAACAGGGGCACTTTAATTCATCAAAATTTACATTTCACTTCTGTTGTGAAAATTTTTTTACCTTTTAAACTTGACAGCCACTCCAGCTTCCTCCACCCGTTGCAAAGCCTCTTCCTGGGTCTAAAATGAGGAATCCAGCTTCCTCCAATCAGGGCATTGAATCAGACACTGATTCCCCCGGGGGGGGAAGCCGTGATTGGAGGATGACCTATCCATCATTTCTGACATCAGAAATGGCTTGCGGCGACCAGAGGAAGCTGGAGCTGCGGTGAAGTTTAAAAGGTAAGTTTTTTTTCACAACACAAGTGAAATGTAAATTTGATGACTTAAAGTGCCCCTGTTTTTAATCGAACTTTTAAAAACTGGGCACTTTAGCATCAAAATTTACGTTCACTTTAAGTACAAGCAAGTTGCAACTACTGGAGTCACCTACTGTTATCCTGAAGAATTTCGGGAGTTTCCTACTTGCACACAAGAACTTCATGTGCACAGTCTATTTTCACATGGTTCTTTTCACTGCATGTATTATGTATGTCTAAATATATACTGTATATATATATATATATATAAATATAAAAAGAAAGGGGCAGGGTGGCGCAGAAAACTCAAACTAAAAAATATATAATGAATAAATAAATAAAATATAATACAGTTTATAGTAAAATATTATAGCAATATGAAGTTATAAAAATATATATATATATAAAATAAATAATATAATATATAGTGTATAGTGTAACAAATGTCCATAAGCTATAAGAAATCCTAAACGATCAGAGGTAATCAGGAGCACATCAAAATACGGAGAGCAAAGTCTTCAGATGTTAGTCTCCTATTAGATGTGCACTTACTTGAATGAACCTCAATCACATGAGGTAAGAATGTAGCACTTTCATAAAAGAGTGAGGCACTCCCTGTAGAAAAGATTGAATGATCCACTGGATCTCCCAGAGTGCAGGCTTCTGTATCTTGGAATATGGATAGTAGAATCCTCCAAATGTCCTCGTGCTCTCTTTAGTAAGTAGTAACTTCCAATTCCAGTGTTGGTGTCCTGCTTTGTATATAAAGATGAAATACACATTCAGCCCACAATAAATATGCAAGACGAATACAAGCACCGAGCGATCTGCAGAATCCCCTGTGCTAACAAAATACTGTGCGACTCAAGCGGGGGCAGTAAAGTGGCTTGGTTATATCATAGGGTAAAGCAAAAGCGGGTGGTTCAATCAGTTACGGCTTCTATTAGACGATTGCCACTCTATCAGCAAGCAACACAGTGCTATTTGCCCTGCTTTACGTTTAGGTTAGGCGGCGCACACACATCTATTTAGAGGAAGTTCCTCTAAATCGTCTAATAGAAGCCGTAACTGATTGAACCACCCGCTTTTGCTTTACCCTATGATATAACCAAGCCACTTTACTGCCCCCGCTTGAGTCGCACAGTATTTTGTTAGCACAGGGGATTCTGCAGATCGCTCGGTGCTTGTATTCGTCTTGCATATTTATTGTGGGCTGAATGTGTATTTCATCTTTATATACAAAGCAGGACACCAACACTGGAATTGGAAGTTACTACTTACTAAAGAGAGCACGAGGACATTTGGAGGATTCTACTAGCCATATTCCAAGATACAGAAGCCTGCACTCTGGGAGATCCAGTGGATCATTCAATCTTTTCTACAGGGAGTGCCTCACTCTTTTATGAAAGTGCTACATTCTTACCTCATGTGATTGAGGTTCATTCAAGTAAGTGCACATCTAATAGGGGACTAACATCTGAAGACTTTGCTCTCCGTATTTTGATGTGCTCCTGATTACCTCTGATCGTTTAGGATTTCTTATAGCTTATGGACATTTGTTACACTATACACTATATATTATATTATTTATTTTATATATATATATATTTATTTTTATAACTTCATATTGCTATAATATTTTACTATAAACTGTATTATATTTTATTTATTTATTCATTATATATTTTTTAGTTTGAGTTTTCTGCGCCACCCTGCCCCTTTCTTTTTATGTTCTTTATTGAGGAGTGATAGGTCTCCTCTGCTATTTTGGGTTTTGGCAGCTGGATACTTCTTACTGAAAATATATATACCTTTATGAGGTGCTGGGTATAGAGTATATACCTTGTGGCATAGCTTTTATTTGACTGTTAGCGCCCAGGAGTGATTCAGTGGATTCTTTCTACTGGTTCATTTATCTTTTGTCTTTATATATATATATATATATATATATATATATATATATATATATATATATATATATATATATATATATATATATATATATATATATATATACACACACACACAATGTGGTAGGTAGCACACTCCCACTCGCCTTGAAGAATAGTACCAGGGTGCAGAAATAGTACATATAAATGATCCAATGATTGCACTCTCTTGATTTAAAACACAGCAACCTTTAATGTGTGAAGTTTCAGGGCATTCACCAGAGAGTGCAATCATTGGATCATATATATATATATATATATATATATATATATATATATATATATATATATATATATATATTGTACACATATAGTATACATCATTATTGAAATATAGTTATAGTTTAGATTTGTGTGCCATGAAGAAAAACTGCACATAATAGTCTTTAAATCATATACAGTGATTGTTCAGACAGTAAAGACTTCTAAAATATAAAATAATATATATATATATGTACATTGATTGGAGTAGCCATGTTTGTCCAGAGATTTAGATATGAAAATAACAAGAGTATTGCATTGAGCAATGATACTTTTTATTGGACTAACTATACATTTATAAGTTGACAGCTTTTGGAAGAATCATTTCCTGTATTGTTTCAGACTTGAGAAAGGAAGTTATTCGTTCGAAAGCTTGTCAACTTATAAATGTATAGTTAGTCCAATAAAAAGTATCATTGCTCAATGCAATACTCTTGTTATTTTGATATATATATATAATTTAATTTAAAATGCACATTGCTCTGGGTTAAATAAAAATGGACATTCATGTACCTACTCCCACAAAGGTGTTTAAAACCAAATATGGAACCCTAAATTGTGTCTATCCCAATACACAACCTATTTACCCTATGCAAGGGTTCAGCGGTTGAGTAGTTTGACTTTTAGCAGATGAGTGTAGAATAAGGGTATGTGAAAGAGTATCCTAAGAAATCAGGAATCTTACAATTCAAAAAGAATTGATGGACCATCTGGTTCAATTCTGCCATGCAACTATGTTTTTATGTATATGCTCTCAGCATATTGGCTCTAAACTTAATAAAAGAGAGGAAGGTTTCCAAATAATGCTGTCAAATTTTTCAACTTTCATTTAATTTAAAAATCAGCATGATATGCACTGAAAGCAATATATGCTAGAGGGTTGATGACAATTTTTAATTCAAATCTAACATATAAAATTCATAAAACTCTTAAGGATAAAGATGTTAGATTTGGTGACTAGTCTAACTATCAAAAATACGGATTATTTGCTATGTAATATTTATAGCCCAAATGGTCACAATCAAAAATTTTGGAATAGTATAATAAAAATCTTAATAAAATATCCCAACCACAAGATAGTTATGACTGGTGACTTTAATTTCACTCCCAATTAATTTCTAGATAGGAAAAAAAAAGATCAAGGAAATAGAGTACTTAATTATTCAAAATTTCATTTATAATATGAGAAACATTTTTTCTTAAATTTTAGCATATCATTAGGTGTAACGGATGTTTGGAGGCTTTTGAATACTAACCGCATAGAGTACACTTTTCCAAATCATATAATACGTAATTCATGTTGAATTTTTTTTGGTTGCAGATCAAATAATTCCGAAAAAAAAAATTGTAATATATTGGACTAAAACTTATCGGACCATGCACCGGTTTTACTTGAAATGGACGTTGTTAAGAGGCTCTCTTATAACGCATTTTTTTCTCCTTCCTATTTATATAAATAATTAAAATTTAAAACCTTTTTGGAGGATAAATGGGATGAATTTTCAAAATCTAACTTAGAGCATAAGGAAAAAACTTAACCTTTTGGGAAACAGTCAAGGCCTATTTAAAAGCCGAAATGTTTTCCTATGTAGCCAGATCAAATAAATTACATTACACACATTATAAAAAGGTCTCTAGTGCTTTGAGAGACTCCTATGCTTTATTCCAGCAATATGCTAAAAAACAAGCAAAGGACAATTACTTTTTATGTAAAAGGGATAAGGACCTATTATTGTTGGAGGAAGCACAGGAATCTATTTATAAAAATGCTGCAAAGTTTGCTAGACATCAACAAAGCAGGAACATTTTTAGTGTCTATTTTTAAAAAACAATGTAAAAGGAAACCTATTGCTTCTGTCAGATCTGGAGAAAGTACAGTGAGTAGTCAAGACCAAATCATTTTGGCTTTCAAAAATATTTTAGCAATTTATACTCGACACAAAACCCTGTAGCAGAAAAAAAATCCGACTTTATAAGAAAGGTAAAGCGTCCTAGAATTTTAGATATAGATCTTGAAAAGCTCAATAAACCAATTGAAGACGAAAAAATTCTCAAAATAATAAATTCAATGGCTCGAGGAGAAACTTCGGGACCAGATAACTTGCCATTAGATTTCTATTTGATTCTTTAAAAAAAATAAATGTTCATACCTTTATAGAGACTATTTTGAACTAAATTGTAAGGGGTTATGGACGCATTTAACAGAGCCAATATTATATTACTCCCTTAGCAACGAAAAGATTTAGCGGAAGTTGCCTCATACAGGCCAATTTCTCTTTTAAATCTAGACTACAAAATATTTATGAAAATTTTGGCCGAAAGATTGAAATCTATTTTACCTAGTGTAATTCACCCCAAACAAGTGGGATTTGTTGCTGGCAGGTCCTTAGAATTTAACATCAAAAAGATTTTGCACACTATTTGTTACTATGACAGGAACCACTCTGCCCTGCCGGAGGCCTTTAATTTTAGAAACTGGAAGTGAGACTAAGAGAACTACTTCCTGGCATAAACATGGGACTAATGTCAAACAGAACTCTTTTATTTGCAGAAGATTTATTAATTTTTGTTACAGAGCCAATTTTTACACCACAAATTATTAATCTTTTGGAGGAGTATAGTGAAATTTCGGGCTATAAGACAAACTTTTCCAAATCTAAAATCTTGTGGCTCAAGAAGCCAGAAGGTAATCTTACTCTCCCCTTTTCTGAAATTAGTTCACTTTCATATTTAGGATTGTCTATATCTGTAGATCCTGGGAAGTAGTATGGGGAGAATATTTTGCCGATAATAAATGAAAGAAGAAACAGCTTAAAGGGACACTCAATCAAAACTAAACTTTCATGATTCAGATAGAGCATGCCATTTTAAACAACTTTCCAATTTACTTTCATTAACTAAATGTGCACAGTCTTTTTATATTTAAACTTTTTGAGTCACCAGCTCCTACTGAGCATGTGCAAGAATAAATGTGTATGCATTTGTGAATGGCTGATGGCTGTCACGTGGTATGTGTATGCATTTGTGATTTGCTGATGGCTGTCACATGGTACAGGGGGAGTGGAAAAAGATATAACTTTTAAAATTGTCAGAAAAAAAATCTACTACTCATTTGAAGTTCAGACTAAGTGCTATTGCATTGTTTTGTTATCTTGCATTTGTTGATTATCCAAATCTACTTTGTTGACTGGTCCTTTAAGATGTTGTGGGGGGGGGGGGGGCTTCCAGGCTCATTGTCAGGGAAAATTAGCTTATTTAAGATGTTTATACTTTCTAAAATCGTATATGCTTTAAGAATGTTCCCACTGTTGATAAAAAATCAAGATCTCCTTTTGTTCTCTTGAGACTTAATATATGTTGTATGGTCCAGAAAGAAACCAAGGATCAAACTCTCTAATTTATATTTACCATACTTAAAAGGGGGCTTGGCTTTACCAAATTTGAAGATTTACAATTATGCTGCAATATTGAGGCTTCCTATTGACTGGTTACATCAAACTAATAGGTTCTCACATAGACCTTTAGAGGAATTCTTTTGTTTTCCCCATTCACTGAATTTTGTGATACATGCCTTAGATAAAGATTTAGGGAATGATATATATGTTCATCCTCTTTATAGAGATATTCTCAAGGTTTGGAGAACAGTTATGAGAAGACACGATACTAATGTAAACATTTCAAAGTGGCTTCCGGTAAAGGGTAATTTGGGTTTTCCACTTGGTTCCTCCACAAATGTCTTTTCTTCATGGATTAATAACCATACATTATTGATAAAAGATTTGTTTGATCCAGCAACCAAAAAGTTATTCACATTTGAAAAGTTTCAAATAAAATTTCCGTTGGTTAAAAATCACTTCAATTAAAAGACTGTCTATCGTTTAGGTAGGACCTATACTTCAATATGGCAGACTCGCCCATTATTAGACACTATATTAAGAAATGGTCTATGTCATCAATATATAAAGTAATTCAAGCAGAAGCAGCTAAATTAAATAGCTATCTATGTAATAAATAGGGAGATTTGCTAGAACTCCCGGACCTACCATCTAAAATCCTAACTACAGCACATTGTATATCTATTTCCTCTTATATGAGAGAGTCCCAGTTTAGATTAATCCATCAAAATTATCTAACCCCCCAAAAAGTAGCTAAATGGAAGAAAGAAGTCCAAAATATCTGTGTGAAATGCTCATTTAGTAATCCAGATCTAGAACACTTGATTGTCGAGTGCCCTAGATTGGAACAACTTTGGCGTATAACCACATTTTTTTCTATCTAAAGTAACAAAATTAAATATTGAGTTGTCTAATGAAACAATCCTCCTTTTGGTCATCAATAAACTATGGGAAACTGAAAAAGAGTTTATATTAATAACAATGTTAAATATTAGAAAATGAATCTTTGGTAACTGGATCAATCATAAAATTCCCTCTATCAGGCAAATTAAAAACATTTTAGTTAATCAGTTAATAATAGAGGCCTAAGACTTTAAAATAAACAGAAAGAAAAACTTGGGGTAAATTTATTAAGTATATGGGCATAGAACAGAAAAATAGGATATCACATATTATTAATGTACAGATTTAAAGTAAATCTTCTTCCATGTAGATCCATTAGTTGGAGAAAAGAGTAAAGGGGGGGGGGGGGTATTGTTTTTGTAAGTTTAGTTTAATTATTTCTTGAATCCCCTTTCCTTTTTGTTTTTTTGTCTTTAGTTGTTTTACTATAATGATATAAGTGGATAGTACACTGAGTAAATTATGCAAAGTAACAAGATATTGTATCTTGCAAGTAAATGCAATTTACAATTCTTTTTTTCACTGTGTGAATTTTGTATATTATATTGTATAATAAAATAATAAATAAATAAAAATATTTTGCACTTACTAATGTAGGGATGTAGATGAACAGTGAATATCCATAGATTATGTCTCAATGGCGAAATGCGTATGGTTTTGTCCAAGGCTGCATGTATTGCTTTCTTTTAGTAAATTTTAAAAGCACAATGGGATTGTTTTGGGCCTGCTAGAAAGCTTCCTCTCTATTGATTTTGCTTTTTGCTCTGGTTATTCTTGCACTGGGGGTATTTCTATGTTCACCTACTTAGCCTGCAGAATGTTTGACTAAAGACACTTGTTATGTGCCCCTCGCTACAGCTAATCAGGTAAGGGTGTTATTGTGCAATGCTTTTTGATCTTTGTATCAACACCTAACAAAACATGTGCAAAGAACTTTGTTGTCACTGATTCACTAATTCTAATTAATTTAAAGCAAGTTTCAGAGTCATTGTAGTCACAGATAAACAGTATAAAATGCAAATTAAACTCTGTATAATATTGACACTTCTATTCTAAATTTTGTTTCCCTTCAAAGTTTCATGAGCTGGTGGTTAAAAAAGAAAATGTGTGTTTGAATCAAAGTGGATTTTGTTTGCAATAGTAAAAAAAAAAGAAGCAAATAGGATCCCTGGAGATTTTATCAAACATCTTCTGCTTCCAAAGCAAAATCCCTCTAGAGTTTGAATCTACAATTAAGCACTGATTAGTATGCTGAATTATTTTGCTGAGAGAGTAGAACTCATGGAATGGAGCATTGCTTGTAGCTACCAGAGATATGATTAGTAACAAGAAGTGAAGATCAATGTGTGTTCCTTGACTCATATATGAATGTAAAACATCTTATAGAGAAATATATAGATAATTATTGTGAGTCATGTGATTACATGGAATGATAAACACAGTGAAAGCTCTATATCAATATCAATTAAAAAAAAGATACCAGCTGCTCTGAGTTTGCAGAATGGTATTTTTGTTACATGTCCAGATTTCTATGCAGAGAAACAGGAGAGGTAAAGAAGGAAGAAAGGAGACAAAAAGGTAAAATAGGCACAGGTAGTTGAAAAGGAGGTCACATTTGAATAACCCCTGCATATCTGAGAAGTGTCATCAACTCTTTTACAAACTCAAATTTTACCATCTAAAACCCCCAATAGCCCAACAGACTTTTAATGTGCTGTCACAACAATGGATGTTTATTAAAATGCAAATTGTACATCAGTGAATATGTCAGAAGAGCTGGACCAGTAGTCTTTAGGAAAAAGTAGGGATCTGCCTAATTGTAACATTCGTGCCAGAAAATGAGCATGTACCTAACAGCCCCCTTGGCTACTTCCTGACTCAGTGTTGTGTCTTCCATCATTTACAGGTTTGAAACTTGAAAAATTAATCAGAACTCACTAAAAATATTTTCAGATCTATCTAACCACTCCAATTTCATCAGTTCCTTTGTCATTCTAGACAACTGATGCACTAAAGTATGAAGAGAAAGCTTTAATATAACATACTGTAGGAACTGATGAAGCTAAAGAGTGTGGAGTGATTGTCACAATAAATAAATAAATTACTGACCTTTGTCCAGTGTCCCACTGCTTTGTGTAAGCTCTGGGCTTCCCAAACTCCAAACATTATGGTGAAGAACTCAAACCACTTAAAGCACAAACCACGTGTAGATCATTCAATCCTTATGCAGGTAACTGCTGGGAGGTATTTCAGAGCCTTGGGGATACATTCTATGTAACCCCTACTAATAGTGACATAAATGTAACATTGTTGCAGGGCTATCACTATCAGTAGTTCACCACAAGCCATAACAGTGTGGCAGCTCACAAGTATAAATGACAGCTATTACCTTCTGTAGGAATCATTATGATATAAAACTGCTTTTAGGTGGATAAAAGTAAACGTAGAGGATTAAAACGTAATGATGCTCCACACTGAGTTAACCCTGCAGTGTAATTACTGTTGGAATTAACTGCACCATCCCTCACTACAAACAAACCTGTGCTGTCCCAACTGTTTGACCACTGCTAGTAAACCTATCCAATTTATGCCAATAATAACATTACAGTAATAATATGAGAGAAATTGTGCCAGATATAAAGTCACATTCAATAGGATGGTAGCACTCAAAGCCAGGACATCAGTGATGAGTAATAGAAACCACATATATCAAGGCTGTAAATAGTAACACAACACACCCCCTTCAATCAGGAACTATAATTCATATAAACCCAAGTCCTTTCAGGCATCCACTGTTGCGGAATAGGGTGAAATTCAAAACTCACCCTTCTGCCTTAAGGATTCGCTGTGGTCCGTGTCCGGTAGTGAGGAATACTTCAGTGCAGGCTGGTTGACTAGTTTCGGCAGAGTGCCGTAATCATAATCCTGCAGCCACTTAAAATTGTGCATATTTAAAGGGGTTTCCAAACACAGTGATTGGTCAATATTGGTGGGAGTATGAATCTACTCCCTCACATATTTTAACCTCTTACTAACATTTATCTAGACCTGATCAAAAATTTGACCTTATTAACATAAAGTGAGGCATTAGGAAATATTGATCACGAGTGATCAATTCATTTATGCAGGCTCAAAAATATATAGATATATATATATGTATCTAGTGCATATAGAAAGATATACAGCACATACTCTTATGTTCACAACTATGTCATAGATAATAATAATATAATATAGACAAGTATGCACATATTTATAGAAAATATATAAGATATATATATAGCATGGGTATGTAAATAATCTACATCCATGCTAGTATAGTCGTACATAAATGCATACATGGATATGACAATAAGGGAATAATATAATATGCTATTTGAATAATAAAATAAAATACATACAATAATAAACACATTTCCAAGTCATATATTCCTAAACCTATAAAATGCTTAGACCCTAAACAGTTCTAGTTCAAAACTCAAAACTAGTAGTCTATAAGCTAAATATTCCATTATTTTGGCTATGGAATTGAACTCATGTAATGTGCTTAGAGTATGTTATGCAAATTATATGGTATTATGCCCAAAATCAATAGACATATGTATGTGTAAACAAAGTGCTAGTGTATGTTTAAGAGTAGTGCATAAGTAAATATCCCTAAATACTAAGATGTGTGAAAGGTGGCCCAGAGCAGAATTCCCTCTTATTTAGACGAAAGGTAAGTCAGTGCAAACTGCTGGCATCATTTGGTAACCACCAAAAAATGGTGTTAAATTGATTGGATACCAACCCAGCATGTAAAACAATATGCAAAGGGTACCAGTGTGGCATTTGTGGGACAGGAAATAGGCCCACAAAATAAAATAGAATAAATCACAGTGTCATGAACCATATATCAATGCCAGTGGTTGATGAGATCAAATTCTGAATTGAAGCCCCTTGGTACCTGGGTTTGAAGTTTGAAAATCCAAAAGGCTTCCTGTCTAGCCAGAATTTCCTCTTTATTCCCACCTCTGAATGGTTGCTTAACCTGTTCAATTGCCCTCCAATTAAATGCTCTAACATCTCCTCTGTGCACCTCAATGAAATGTCTTGACAGTGCTGAGACTGTTTTCTCATTTTTGATGTAACCCAGGTGCTCTCGTACTCTCGTACGGACATCCCTGGTAGTCATGCCCACATACTGCCGGCGATGCTCGGTACATTCAATGAGGTACACGACGAAATGAGTAGAGCATCTAATACATCCTTTAGTCTAGAATGTTTCATTAGTGACATGAGAATAGAAGTTTCTTCCCTCTGCTATGTAGTCACAGGCCTTACATCTACCATTGCTACATTTGTATGTGCCATTTACGGCCAACCATGTAGCTGATACTTCCTTTTGTGGTAAAAGGGAAGGGGACAAGATGTTACCTAAGGTGACACCTCTGGAATAAACACATTTAAAACCTTTATCCACAGTTCTTTTTAAAGCCTTGTCTCCACGCAGTATTGGGAAGTATTTTCTTATAATATTACAAACTTCATTGTATTCCGATGAATATTGTGTAATAAAAAGAGTTCTATTATCATCCCCTTTATTTGGCCTAGGTGTAAGAGTGTCCTGTCTATCCACACTACCCACTTCCTTAGCCACATTATTGATCATGCTGGGCCGGTATCCCCTCTCAATCAGTCTGTCTGCCATATGTTTGCTCTCTTTCTTGAAGTCTGTGTCTGTGTTACAAATTCGTCTAGTCCGTAATAGCTGTCCCTTGGCTATTCCCCTGAAGACATGTTTCGGGTGAGCACTCTTACTATGCAAGAGCGTGTTACCAGAAATAGGCTTCCTGTACAGGCGGGTAATTACTTTTCCTGTATCAATCTCTCCCTCTAGGGAGATATCCAGGTAATTAATCGTCTTTCTGTTCCATTCGCTGGTGAAATTAACCCCATTGTCACTCTCATTGAGGTAACGCACAAAACTTTCAGCCTCCGTTTCACTAGATGTCCATACCAAAAGCAGGTCATCAATGAAACGTTTATATAGGCTAATGTGTTCCCTATAGGAATTGCTATCTGAATAGACAAAACATCTTTCTAACCAACCCATAAAGATGTTGGCATATGAGGGGGCAAACTTAGCCCCCATTGCCGTGCCTTGTCTCTGCAGATAGTAAGTGCCCTCAAAATAGAAATAATTATGTTGCAACAGAAAGGTTGTGACTTTAAGTATATATTCCATTACATATTCCTCAATATTATAGTGTAACTCCAAAAAGTACTTTATGGCCTTAATACCCAAATTGTGAGGGATACTGGAATATAAAGATATCACATCCACCGCTAACCAACTGTGGTCAGCTGTCCATGTGAAATCGTCAAAAAGTTGCAAAACATGAGTAGTGTCCTTGATGTGACTGTGTAGATCAAGGACAATGGGTTGCAGAATGGCATCCAACCATTCAGACAACGGCTCCAAAAGGGAGCCGATGCCTGAAACGATCGGGCGCCCCTTTACATTTGTCAATCCTTTATGTAACTGCTGGGTGGTATTTCAGAGCCTTGGGGATACATTCTATGTAACCCCAACTAATAGTGACATAAATGTAACATTGTTGCAGGGCTATCACTATCAGTAGTTCACCACAAGCCATAACAGTGTGGCAGCTCACAAGTATAAATGACAGCTATTACCTTCTGTAGGAATCATTATGATATAAAACTGCTTTTAGGTGGATAAAAGTAAATGTAGAGGATTAAAAAGTAATGATACTCCACACTGAGTTAACCCTGCAGTGTAATTACTGTTGGAATTAACTGCACCATCCCTCACTACAAACAAACCTGTGCTGTCCCAACTGTTTGACCACTGCTAGTAAACCTATCCAATTTATGCCAATAATAACATTACAGTAGTCTTCCCCAGAATGCAATTATCCCTAACCTCCCCAATGTAATGCTAATTAAGAGAATAGCTATTGTTTTCCTGAACCATGCTGCTATTACTTTCCAAAATCTTATAAATAAGAAATGTAATCAAAGACTGTCACTGTTTCTTTTTCCTCTTGGGCAACATTTTGAATACCCCATTATAGTGTTGACATTTTAGCTCTTCCAGCATTTAAACTACAACATTCTGATTGTCTCTGTTATTACCGCAACCTTTTTATGGTAAACAAAATAAATTAATCATTTTCTGTATTCACTTACAAGCCAGATTTTCTGTAATGTATCAAAGTAGACAAACTCTGTACATAAATATGAAAAGACTGCAGTCATATAGAGATTTTAAACAATGTATCCTGTCTGGGGTTAACTGACTGGATCACTGAATGTGAACCCAGCTGTCTAAGGACCTGATATTCAAAACCGCGCCGGCATGGAGAGAAATCACGCTAAAACGTTTTGGATTTTTTTAGACCTTGTATAATAATGTAGGCATCTCTGTTTCTAATTTTTTTTAAGGGCCTCACCGTTCCGACGAGACTTCTTGGATCATCTCACCTGAGCGTCAAGGTTTTGAATATCAGACCCTATGAGTTAGAACAAAAAATGGGAAGTGCCAACATAGGCTAAGATGTGATGGGATAAAATCGCAAACAGATTTATTTATTTGAGTTGTGATATCAACAATTATTAAAGTACAACATCAAGAAAAGGAAAACTAGTTCAAAGAATGATAATCAAAAGATCTTGGTCCAAATCAAAATCACAAAAATCCCATTGAAATGTAAATCCCGTGTACCTAGAATAAAAAAAATAAAACTTGCATAGTGCACACTGAAAAAAGATATCCAAAACAGGTGCTAATATATTTGGCTTACTGGATGGAGTCATCTATTAAGAACTTGAGCAGTTGAGGTCTATGCATTTCAACTCTTAATTGAGCCTTTCTCAAGATTTAGTCAAGCTGTCTATGAGTGCCTGTGAGTTTTGTCAGTGGCATGGGACATGTATCCATTACAGTAATAGAGTGCAGTCCGCTTCTGCGTTTTTGTATTTAGATAGACAGAAAGAAATAAAGATATATATATATATATATATATATATATATATATATATATATATATATATATATAGAGAGAGAGAGAGAGAGAGAGAGAGATTTTACAACATACAATATCAATGGAATATTTAATAGATACATGCATTACTAACACAATTAAAAACATCCTCTTGTGATCAATAATCAATAATCTTACAAAGCAAATAAATATTATATATTTTTTACAATATAATCTTACTGAAATAATTCTTGCAGTAAAAAAATAAAAAAAAAATGTTGAAAAATAAAAAAAGAAAAGTATATACAAAGCAATAGTGATATTATCTGCTTTATTGAACACATTGAGAAAGAAACCATTTGTTTAATGTACCTTGGGAATTAAGTGTTTATCTGAATTTATCAAAAGCTGCCATATTTGTGACATGTCAGCCTAGATACAAATGTGCAAAATAAATAATGGTGCAAGGAGCGAGACTTCTTGTATAAATCATGGGAATATTGATTATCACATGCTAGACAACAACTGAAAAAAATGTAAGTAAATATTTTAGAAAGTTAACATAAGGTGACTGCTTGGTCTCATAAATAATTGAGTTATTTGTTTTCTTTTGCAGTGTCGGCTGTTACTTTGTCTAATCTAGAGAAGAGAAATGGATGAATGCAAGACAGAAACTAATTACTGGAAACAGTGTAATTAAAAAATCACTCTGATTGGTTATTTTTTTACCCTTCAATAGTAAATTTAATCCCTTATTGTAAAGACTCAATTAAAATTAAATATATTGCATGACCCTCAAATGTACATCTTTTATAACCAATTGACACAATTTGCAAAAATCTATTGGTTGACTGCAAATGTATGTAAACACCAGAGAAATAAATTAATCTGAATTTCATGAGAAGCGTTATTATTAATCAGAGAAAATTAACTTTCAAGGTCAAAATAAGGCACCCCATTTCACAATATGCAGCAATGTAGTAAGGTGTTTCTAGATTAATTGTTGTTAAATGATGTGAAAATGTTATAATGAGATCATTTATAGCAGCCTTTTTACTTATAATGAACTATTTCATGAATTGAGTTTATTCACTGTGTGCTCTAATATAAAGACACCAATAAATAAATAAAAAACATGCTGTAACTGAGGCTGACTATACAACAAGGTCTATATTTTAATCATTTTGAAATTGCTGTTCAGAATGATTTTTGCATCTTGAACTCAACTATTTATTGGAAATCTCAAAAACTACTACAATCACTACAGTCTTTGAAAAGAAATGCTTGTGCAATGTTAAATGCCAACAGCGTATGCTGTCGGCATTTAACGATTCAGGGTGGACCTGATTCACTATAGTCAATCATTTCAGGCAGGGGTATGATAGATCTACCCCTTGGTCTTGCTAAAAAAATGCTTAAGATCATATCAGCCTATTCACAAGTTGGGGACATGATGGTAAAATAGGTTTGGAATTACATTTATCATTAAAGAATGCCTGTTTCAAATTAGGAACCCAAATGTCTCCTGCAAAAGATCTCCAATTTGGGCTACATTCCTTGTCCGAAAGTATGTCTATTTTTTGTAAGAAAATGCTCAATTTGCTCTGAACTAAGTAAAAATTGACAAAAGTATTCACGATTCCTTATCCTATAATATAAAAGGCCAAGTGTGTTTGTCTGAAGCTGTCATGCGCAGTAGAAATTGCACAAGGACAAACACACCTGGCCTTCAACACACTGACCTGGGCTGGCTGCTGGCACCTAATCCGTGAAGGGGCAGAGCCGAAGGGCCATGAAGGGGCGGATCTGTGCCATGAAGGGGGCAGAGCTGGCTGTGAAGGGGCAGAGTTTGAGTATGACGGGGGGGGGGCGGTGGGAACTGCCGTGGCCAAGTGTCTGCATGAGAGAGCAGCACAAGAGGGGAGATATAGAGCAAAAGAGGGAGAGAGAGAGCAAAAGAGAGGGGTGAGAGAGAGCAAAAGAGAGTGATGAGAGAGAGTAAAAGAGAAGGGTGAGAGAGAGCAAAAAAGATGGGTGAGAGAGAGCAAAAAAGAGGGGTGAGCTAGAGAAAAATACAGGGGAGGGAGAGAGCAAAAGAGAGGGGAGAGAGAGCAAAAGAGAGGGGGGAGAGAGAGAGAGCAAAAGAGAGGGGGAGAGAGAGAGCAAAAGAGAGGCAGGAGAGAGAGCAAAAGAGAGGGAGGAGAGAGAGCAAAAGAGAGGGGGGAGAGGTAGCAAAAAAATGAGAGAGAGAGAGCAAAAGAGAGAGGGAGAGCACAAAACAGAAGGGGGGGGGAGCCAAGGAGAGGGGAAAAGAGAGAGTGCAAAAGAGAGGGGGAGAGAGAGAGCAGAAAAGAGAGGGGAGAGAGCGCAAAAGAGACGGAGGAGAGAGAGCAAAAGAGAAGGGGGAGAGAGAGTACAAAAATGGGATAGAGAGCAAAAGAGAGGGGGAGAGTGCAAAACAGAAGGGGGGAGAGAGAGCAAAAGAGAGGGGGAGAGAGAGAGCGCAAAAGAGAGGGGGAGAGAGAGAGCGCAAAAGAGAGGGGTAGAGAGTGCAAAAGAGAGGGGAGAGAGCACAAAAGAGAGGGGGGAAGAGAGCAAAAAAGAGGGGAGAGAGCAAAAGAGAGGGGGAAGAGAGAGAGCAAAATACAGGGGAGGGAGAGAGCAAAAGAGGTGGAGAGAGCAAAAGAGGGGGAGAGAGAGAGCAAAAGAGAGGGGAGATAGTTCAAAAGAGAGGGGGAGAGAGAGCAAAAGACAGCGGGGAGAAAGAGCAAAAGAGAGTGGGAGAGAGAACAAAAGAGAGGGGAGAGAGCGCAAAAGAGAGGGGGGAGAGAGAGAGCAAAAGAGAAGGGAGAGAGAGAGAGAGAGAGCAAAAGAGAGGGGGAAGAGAGAGAGCAAAATAGAGGGGGGGGGGAGAAAGGGGTGGGACTGCTGTACTGAAAAAAATGGCCCGTGTACACGGGCTTTAGGACTAGTTTGAATTATAATAGAACAGAAACTTCACTTTTGGTTTATGACTTACATATTACTTTAAACAGTAAAACAAATAAGCATGGAATGGACTAAAATATTGGTGCTTTAAACCTAATAATTTGTAGCATAGACTTGGGAGACAATATCTGCAATAAAGCACTTTCTGTAGCTCTGAATTAGATTTTAGTCTGAGATTTCGGCCCACTCTCCATGAGCAAACTGCTCCAGTTCTCTCAGGTTTGACGGGTGCCTTCATTTCATCAACTTTCAGTACTTTCCACAGATGTTCAATGAGATTCAGGTCTGGATTCATAGAAGGCCACTTCGGAATGTTCCAATATTTTCTTCTCATCCTTTGTTGGGTTTTGCTTTGTGAGGTATGTTGTGGGTCATTTTCCTACTGGAGGACCCATGATCTGCGACTGAGACACAGCTTTCTGACACTGGGCAGTAGGTTTTACTCCATAAAGCCTTGAAAGTCTTCTAATTTCATTGTGCACTGCACAGATTCTAGGCACCCAGTGCCAAAGGTAACAAAGCAACCCCAAGACATCACTGAGCCCCCTTCGCATTTCATGGTAGAGATGGTGTTCTTTTATTTGAAAGCTTCTTTTTTCCTTCTGTAAAAATGGATTTGTTTTAATTTGCCAAAAGGCTCTATTTTTGTTTCAACTGTCCAAAGCAGGAGCAGATGATACCAATCAAGACCCCTGGGCAAACATTAGGGCAGGGCCCCACTGTCTTACACTGACCCAAATTTATGCAAATGAACAGGGTAGCCTCCCTGCCCTGCCCCACCAGGCCCCCCAACCTCCAGGGTCAAGACTCCCAATGTCAAGGGTCAGAGACAGGGCCCCCATCCTCCAGGGCCAGCCCCCACACTCCATGGCCCTAACAGAGACAGACCCCCAACAGGACCCACCTATACTCTTGGGTCCCCTGAGAACCAAACCCCACATCCAGGCACAAGGCCCCCGCTCTGGGGCCAGGGCCCCCACTAAACCCACACTTAACTGTTTAGTTACTGATAGGGTAGCTGTCAACCCCAGCTTGAGATGCCATTTGTGGGCCCCCTTACTTGATGGGCCCTCAGTCCAGGTCCTATTTGCCAAGCTGATCAGTCCACCCCTGGTCCAAAGGACATTCTCCCAGAAGGACAGCAGCTTGTCAACATACATATTGGGAAACTTCAATCTGGCTTCTTTTGTGTTCTCTCTTAGAAGTGGAGTCTTCCTAGTTCTTCTAAAATGGAGCCCATTTTTATTCAGACAACGACAGATGATGCAACTTTAAACTGTTGCACCTTGAGCTTTAACGTTGGCTTGGATCTTTTTTTAATTTGTCCTTGGTTCTTTCTTCACAATTCGAACAATCTTTTACATCATTCTTGCATCATTCTTGGGTGAATTTTACTTTTATCCAGGGATGCTGGCTACAAACCCATGTTCCTTAAAGGGACAGTTTACTCAAAAAATTCCTCCCCTTTAATTTGTTCCCAATGATCCACATTACCTGCTGGAGTGTATTAAATTGTTTACAAGTATTTCCATTACCCTTATATTGGCATTTAAAACAGTTAATTTAGCCGGTGGTATCCCCACCCATCCTGAAAGTTTTTGGCCTCAAGGCCAAGCTGTGTTAACACAGCCAGCAGAAGAATTTACACTCTAAGTGGGGTATAGAAGAGATAAGCTAAAAAAATGTTAATTTTTCATTGTTCTCTCCAAGTATTGGTGATTGGTTTATGAACAGATATAAGATAAAGAAGCAGGTATATGTACACAATGTGATAAAGTAATGTGATCTGATTATACCTACAAGCTCAACCCATTTTATTAGGTTGTGGCTTCAAAACACAAAATCAGCTAATTCGTATACACAAATAAGCCTTAAAAAAACAAATCTCATACATTTCATATGGTGCAGCTGGTAAAACAAGTAATTGGGAACACATTTAGGGAAAAACAATTCTATAGTGTACTGTCCCTTTAAACTCGTTAATAATATTGGCAACAGTGCTCATAGGAACATCAAGTACTTTAGAGCTGGTCTTGTAGGCTTTACGTTGACCGTGCTTGATTGTTACCTTCGTTCTAACCTCCTCAGACAATTTTCTGGTTTTCCTTCTATTTTCCATGTTCAGAGTGATACACACAGGGACACAGCAGAGTGAGTACTTTTCTCAATTAAAATGGCTGAATGAGTGATTATAAGATTGAAAACACCTGTGATACGAATTAAAAGAGAATAGTCTGCTTGAAGCATCACTACAAAACAATTCTTTATTGTAACATCTAAAGAGTATCCATAGTATTGTCCAGGTTATTTTTGAATATTGTTATAGAATAAGCAACAATTTGCTCCATACGTTGTGCACAACTGCACAATGTATGGATGACAAAGATATTTGAATCTCAACACTTTTCAGGGCAAATGGTGCATTATTTGATTAAAATGCAAGAGAACCAATACTTTAAAATGCAGGGGTAGCAATATTTTCGGTCACATCTGTGTGTATGTGCGTATATATATATATATATATATATATATATATATATATATATATATATATATATATATAAAAATATATACACACACACATATACAGGCATACCTTGTTTTATTGCGCTTCACAGATATTGCATTTTTATAAATTTAAGGTTTGTGGCAATCTTGTGCCGAGCAAGTCTATCAGCACCATTTTTGTAACAAATATAAACACAAAAACACATCAATACACATATTTACACACCTATACATACACATATAAACACATAAGTACACATATATACACATCACCAGCAAAAAGATTATGACTCACGGAAGGCTCAGATGATATTTATTATTTTTTAGCAATGAAGTATATTTGAATTAAGGTATGTACATTTATTTCAGACATAATGCGATTGTACACTTAATTGACTACAGTATAGTATAAATATCACTACTATATGCACTAAGAATCAAAAACAAAAAAATAGTGTGATCCACTTTATTGATAAATTTGCTTCATTGCGAAGGTCTGGAACCGAACCCGCAATATCTCAGAGGTACGCATGCATGTATGTATATATATATATATATATATGCATCAAAGCAATTACAAAATACATCAATAAAAACAAACAAAAATGCAGTATAGAGAGAAACAAACAACAGAACTAAGCAGAAGGTCAAGTCCCCTGCCTAGAACACTCCTTGAAAAACAAAACTGGCATTAAAAATGAACTTACAACACAACATAGCTACACTAAACAACATTTATTTTTCTTTACACTCTTACAATGTAATAAAAAAAATCAGAGAAGCCGTTTCCATTGAAGCATCAATAAAAGTCCCACATAAAGAATTACAAAGAGTTTTTTTTCCCCAAGATTATAAAACTCTTCAGAAGCAATCCCAGAAGGTTCCACGTAAAAAACTTGCAGCCCACCGTTCTGTTTCTTCCCACTGTTCCTCAGTATCAACAGCCAGCAATTACATCAGGGAGCAGAGACAAAGTTTAATCCACTCCAAAAGTTTTTAACCACAAAGAAATTTGCTTTTGATTATTTTAAAGGGATATATAAGTGCAAAAAGACAATGCTCTAATATGTTACATGACTTTAATATTGCCCTTTGCTTTATATATATACAGGGAGTGCAGAATTATTAGGCAAGTTGTATTTTTGAGGATTAATTTTATTATTGAACAACAACCATGTTCTCAATGAACCCAAAAAACTCATTAATATCAAAGCTGAATATTTTTGGAAGTAGTTTTTAGTTTGTTTTTAGTTTTAGCTATTTTAGGGGGATATTTGTGTGTGCAGGTGACTATTACTGTGCATAATTATTAGGCAACTTAACAAAAAACAAATATATACCCATTTCAATTATTTATTTTTACCAGTGAAACCAATATTACATCTCAACATTCACAAATATACATTTCTGACATTCAAAAACAAAACAAAAACAAATCAGTGACCAATATAGCCACCTTTCTTTGCAAGGACACTCAAAAGCCTGCCATCCATGGATTCTGTCAGTGTTTTGATCTGTTCACCATCAACATTGCGTGCAGCAGCAACCACAGCCTCCCAGACACTGTTCAGAGAGGTGTACTGTTTTCCCTCCTTGTAAATCTCACATTTGATGATGGACCACAGGTTCTCAATGGGGTTCAGATCAGGTGAACAAGGAGGCCATGTCATTAGATTTTCTTCTTTTATACCCTTTCTTGATAGCCACGCTGTGGAGTACTTGGACGCTTGTGTGATGGAGCATTGTCCTGCATGAAAATCATGTTTTTCTTGAAGGATGCAGACGTCTTCCTGTACCACTGCTTGAAGAAGGTGTCTTCCAGAAACTGGCAGTAGGACTGGGAGTTGAGCTTGACTCCATCCTCAACCCGAAAAGGCCCCACAAGCTCATCTTTGATGATACCAGCCCAAACCAGTACTCCACCTCCACCTTGCTGGCGTCTGAGTCGGACTGGAGCTCTCTGCCCTTTACCAATCCAGCCACGGGCCCATCCATCTGGCCCATCAAGACTCACTCTCATTTCATCAGTCCATAAAACCTTAGAAAAATCAGTCTTGAGATATTTCTTGGCCCAGTCTTGACGTTTCAGCTTGTGTGTCTTGTTCAGCGGTGGTCGTCTTTCAGCCTTTCTTACCTTGGCCATGTCTCTGAGTATTGCACACCTTGTGCTTTTGGGCACTCCAGTGATGTTGCAGCTCTGAAATATGGCCAAATTGGTGGCAAGTGGCATCTTGGCAACTGCACGCTTGACTTTTCTCAGTTCATGGGCAGTTATTTTGTGCCTTGGTTTTTCCACACGCTTCTTGCGACCCTGTTGACTATTTTGAATGAAACGCTTGATTGTTCGATGATCACGCTTCAGAAGCTTTGCAATTTTAAGAGTGCTGCATCCCTCTGCAAGATATCTCACTATTTTTGACTTTTCTGAGCCTGTCAAGTCCTTCTTTTGACCCATTTTGCCAAAGGAAAGGAAGTTGCCTAATAATTATGCACACCTGATATAGGGTGTTGATGTCATTAGACCACACCCCTTCTCATTACAGAGATGCACATCACCTAATATGCTTAATTGGTAGTAGGCTTTCGAGCCTATACAGCTTGGAGTAAGACAACATGCATAAAGAGGATGATGTGGTCAAAATACTCATTTGCCTAATAATTCTGCACTCCCTGTATATCTGTGTTTATCCCCTGAAAAGGGATTAAACACATAGTTAAAGCCAGCTTCGCATTAGATAAGAGAGAAATGTGTTAGCTACCAATCAGCGGCTAGCTCCTGTAGTGTAGAATATGTAAATATTCTTTTCAACAGTGGGTACATTTTAGAAGTATCTTAAAATAAGATGAGCATTTGTTTTGTCACGAATATATATTCATAACAAAAATACAGATATTCATTTTGTTATCCCGAAACAAATATCCAAATGAAATGCACAAACGAATTTGAAGAAAACTAATATATACTAATGAATTTAATTAATATACTGTATATTTGTTTCCTTAAAATTAGCTTTAAAAGGTAAAATACTTACCTATAGCGCACTGGGGAGCCACACTTATCCTCACCCTTCTTCACCAAGCCCAAGGTCGCGCTATAGGAGACAGCGCAGCGGATCCCAGAGACTGCGCTAAAGGAGAAAGTCTGGGATCTGCCACGCTAAGCCTTCTAATAGCGCGACCCCGGGCTCTGTGTAGAAGGGTCGGGATTAGCAATTTATATTGCAACATGTTTAAATAGTGACTTTTTATATGCATCATGATAAAAAAATCTGCGTTTATACGTTTTCAGTCCATTAAATTAACATCCTGGAGTGTATCAAATTGTTTATAAATAGCTCCCTTAACCTTATTTTGTTATTTAAAATAGCCGTTTTTGCTTTGAATACTTTAGTTGGTCCTATAGAAAGTTATGCAAACAAGAAGCAGCAAAAAGCAATCAAGTTGCCAGTGAGGGTGCAAGAGATAGGTAATGAAATGTTCCTTTTCAATTGCTCTAAGTATTCTCTGTTGTGTATAGAAAAGTTAACATAAGGAGGTCGTTAAGTATAGAGAGATAGATACGATTAGGTAGTCTGCTATTTTTGCAGGTTCAGCCCAATTAAAAGGGCATGTTCTTGAAACCAATGGATTGTGGCTTCAGTCAGCTATTACAGCTATATTATATACAAAAATAAACCTAAAGGAGCAATTTTTCATATTCTATACAATAATAAGTAACTGGGAACACATTAATGGGAAACTCAATTTACAGTTCAATGTCCCTTTAAACTGCTATTTGAAAAACCTTTTTAAATTGTGCTTACAAAATGACAACACTAAGGGCCAGATTATGAGTGGAGGGCAATTGTTTGGGTGCAAGTGATATAGGGTTTGGCATTCCAATGTTCTCCACATAGCAGAATATGTTCTAAGTATATCTAAATAGATATTCTTATATATATACAGTATGTGTATATATATATATAAATATATATATATATATAAATATATATATATATATATATATACCTAGATATAATTATTTATATGTACAGTATATATATATATATATATATACACACACACATTTCCAAAAAATTCTAAAAATAGAGGTGCATCTGTAACTATCTATTGCGCTACCTAGAGTGACAGCAGTCCCAAAAAATCATATTAAACCTAGTAGGACAGAAAGGACAAAAACAATAATAAGTTTATGTCTAAGAAGGACACCAGACTGCTCTGCAGATAAAACTGCGCTTTATTACAAAAACAAATGAAGTAGGTTGAACACAAGTGGGATATCAATCCTCCCCCTGTTATGTCACAAGACCAAATACACTTACACACTAATACCACATAAAAAAGCGATCAGAGCAAGCTGAGTGTGTACGCTAAGATTTCATTCACAAATCCAAAAATAGATGCACCAAGTTATAGCACAACGTAAGACTTAAAACTTAATGCAGCTGGCCGGTCGGTGATGTCAACCCTACTAAGTATAACAAGTCCAGTGCAAAGGTATGGTAGCTGTGGGGCCCCAAAAAAGTACAAAAATAAGCAAAGACTGTAATTGTAGAGAGTCTGTGACCATAACCGAAAACCAGGCACTCAAGTGTTAAGTAACACGCACTGGTATATGTATGCATTCTCCCTTTATTTGCAGTATGAGTGACAACTTGATTTTACAATGGAAATCACTTTAACAAACTTCTTGGGTATCCACTTTAAGCTCCTTTAACATCTATGGATATGTGGAGATAATGTACAATCCCATATTACATCCTTTAATTATGAGTGTATTCCGGGGGTGTAAGACTTGAAACTGCCGTACCTAACCTTAACTCGTAAAATTAACGCTCTAGCGAAAGCGCTAAATAATGCTCCACTTGTAATCTGACCCTAAATGTTTTTAAAAACATTTATTTTTTCTATGCATTGCTTAATTGCTTTTAGATGATTTGTTTAATGTCCCTTCAATTAATATTTTATTTTCAGATTACCATAAAAGAACTGAAGACTTTAAATCATTTGATCAACGGTTTTAATAATGTATATTTTTTTAGTGCCTAATATAAAGGTGAGTTATCAATGCCCCCTTAAAAGCTGAAGACATTGTGGTTACGGTGTCTGAATCTATTCCACACAGCGTTAATTCACTTACGGTCCATGTAATTAAAAAAAATAAAGAAAAAAAATATGTTTTTGTCCTTTAGCTTAGCAGGCATTCTTGTAGGTAACAGACAGGGTTTCATATTGTTCTCCAAATGAAGGAGAGAAAACAAAGCTAGACATGACGTGCAATTAATCATCACTGCCTATGGATGCATTAGACAATGCCTAATCTAATTTGTCTAAATAGTTTCAATGGGATCCCAGGAATGTTCATTTTGGGAGCTGTTTGTAAAAATGCTAATTCATTTCCCTTACCTCTTTAGTAGGTGTAGAACAGACTAGGGGAGGTAGTTGCATATTTGCTATCACTATCTGGAAAATATCTTTTTATTTGATATTAAATTGACATTTATAAAAGAGGTCTAAACCCTTGCTTGCCAAGAGGCTTTAAGCAGAGGATGTATGGCGGTGTACTTACCACCTTGAAAGTAAGATGCTTTGGACAGAACATAGGAGGTGGTTGCATAGTTGCAATCACTATCTGGAAAAAATCTTTTTGTTTGAATTCAAATTCAACATTTATAAAATAGGTTTAACCCCTGGATGCAAAAGATGTTTTAGGACTGTAAACTCAGTATTTCTTATGGACATTTTTACCACTTTGAAAGTAAATTCTGTTCTAATCACTAATGATAATACTTTGTGTATGAAACGATTTCCTTTTGCACATAAAACCTTTTCCTTTTAGGTAATCTGACAACTATCCTTTATAATAAGGACCTCTATTGTGTGTCCAGAAGTGAACAGAGGTGTGGAAACATTAAAGGGACAATTTACTCAAAAAATGTCTCTGCTTTAATTTGTTCCCAATGATCCACTTTACCTGCTTGAGAGTATTAAATTGTTTATAAGTATTTCCATTACCCTTATATTGGCATTCAGAATCATTTATTTAGCCTGTGGTATCCCCACCCATCCTGAACGTTTTTGGCTTTAAGGCCATGCTATAGATATGCTGTGTAAACACAGCCAGTAGAAGATATTACACTCCCAGTGGGTTATAGAAGAGATAAGGTAATAGATTTAATTTTCCATTGTTCATTGTTGGTTTATGGACATATCCTATAATATAAAAGGCCAAGTGTGTTTGTCCGAAGCTGTCATGCGCATTAGAGACAGCTCGAGGACAAACACACCTAGCCTTTAGAGTCTACCTAAACTGCTGTCCGTGGTGTGAAAAAGGTGGGCGGGAGTGGGCGTGGCCAGATGTGACGTGGACGGGCCGGGCGCGCGTGTGCGAGAGAGACAGATCAAAAGAGAGGGGGGAGAGAGAGAGAAAGAAAGGGGGAGAGAGCAAAAGAGATGGGAAATAGCAAAAAAGAGGGAAGAGAGAGTAAAAGAGAGGGGAAAGAGCAAAAGAGAGGGGAGAGAGCAAAAGAGAGGAGGAGAGAGAGAGCAAAAGAGAGGGGGAGAGAGAGAGCAAAAGAGAGGGGGAGAGAAAAAAGTAGAGGGGGGAGAGAGTGCAAAATAGAGGGGGGAGAGAGAGAGAGCAAAAGAGAGGGGGGGGGGGAGAGAGCAAAAGAGAGGGGGAAAAAGAAAAAGAGAGGGGGAGAGAGAGCAAAAGGGGAAGGAGGTAAAGCAAAAGAGAGGGGGGAGAGAGAGCAAAAGAGAGGGGGGAGAGAGCAAAAGTGGGGGAGAGAGAGAGAGCACAAAAGAGAGGGGGAGAGAGAGCAAAATAAAGGGGGGAGAGAGCACAAAAGAGATGGGGGAGAGCAAAAGAGAGGGGGGAGAGCAAAAGAGAGGGGGGAGAGAACAAAAGAGAGGGGGAGAAAGAAAAAGAGAAGGGGGAGATAGAGCAAAAGAGGGAGGAGAGAGAGTAAAAGAGAGGGGGGGAGAGAGCAAAAGAGAGGGGGGAGAGAGAGCACAAAAGAGAAGGGGAGAGAGAGCAAAAGAGAGGGGGGAGAGAGCACAAAAGAGAGAGAGGAGAGAGAGCGCAAAAGAGAGGGTGGAGAGAGAGGGGGCAAAAAAGAGAGGGGGAGAGAGAGCACAAAAGAGAGGGGGGAGAGAAAGAGCAAAAGAAAGGGGGGAGAGAGAGAGCAAAAGAGAGGGGGAGAAAGAGAGCAAAAGAGGGGGAGAGAGAGCATAAAAGAGAGGGGGAGAGAGAGCGCAAAAGAGAGGGGGAGAGAGAGAGGCGGGGCATAAAAGAAAGGGGGGAGAGAGAGCACAAAAGAGAGGGGGGAAAGAGCACAAAAGAGAGGGGGGAGAGAGAGAGAGCAAAAGAGAGGGGGGAAAGTGAGCAAAAGAGAGGGGGGAGAGAAAGCAAAATAAAGGCAGAGAGAGAGCAAAAGAGAGGTGGAGTGAGAGAGAGCGCAAAAGAAATTGGGAGAGAGCGCAAAAGAGAGGGGGGAGAGAGAGCAAAAGAGGGGGGGAGAGAGAGCAAAAGAGGGGGACCGCTGTACTGCAAAAATGGCCCATGTGAACGGGCTTTAGGACTAGTATAAGATAAAGAAGCAGCTATATGTACACAATGTGATACAGTAATGAGATCTGATTATACCTACAGATATAAGATACAGACATGTATATGTACACAGTGTGATAAAGTAATGAGATCTGATTATACATACAGATATAAGATAAAGACACATTTATATGTACACAATGTGATAATGTAATGAGATCTGATTATACCTACAGATATAAGATAAAGACACATTTATATGTACACAATGTGATACAGTAATGAGATCTGATTATACCTACAGATATAAGATACAGACATGTATATGTACACAATGTGATAAAGTAATGAGATCTGATTATACCTACAGATATAAGATACAGACATGTATATGTACACAATGTGATACAGTAATGAGATCTGATTATACCTACAGATATAAGATACAGACACATGTATATGTACACAGTGTGATACAGTAATGAGATCTGATTATACCTGCAGATATAAGATAAAGAACCATGTATATGTACACAGTGTGATACAGTAATGAGATCTGATTATACCTACAGATATAAGATACAGACACATGTATATGTACACAATGTGATAAAGTAATGAGATCTGATTATACCTACAGATATAAGATACAGACACATGTATATGTACACAATGTGATAAAGTAATGAGATCTGATTATACCTACAGATATAAGATAAAGACACATGTATATGTACACAATGTGATACAGTAATGAGATCTGATTATACCTACAGATATAAGATACAGACACATGTATATGTACACAGTGTGATACAGTAATGAGATCTGATTATACCTACAGATATAAGATACAGACACATGTATATGTACACAATGTGATACAGTAATGAGATCTGATTATACCTACAGATATAAGATAAAGAAACATGTATATGTACACTGTGTGATACAGTAATGAGATCTGATTATACCTACAGATATAAGATACAGACACATGTATATGTACACAATGTGATACAGTAATGAGATCTGATTATACCTACAGATATAAGATAAAGAAACATGTATATGTACACTGTGTGATACAGTAATGAGATCTGATTATACCTACAGATATAAGATAAAGAAGCAGGTATATGTACACAATGTGATACAGTAATGAGATCTGATTATACCTACAGATATAAGATAAAGAAACATGTATATGTACACTGTGTGATACAGTAATGAGATCTGATTATACCTACAGATATAAGATAAAGAAGCAGGTATATGTACACAATGTGATACAGTAATGAGATCTGATTATACCTACAGATATAAGATACAGACACATGTATATGTACACAGTGTGATACAGTAATGAGATCTGATTATACCTACAGATATAAGATAAAGACACATGTATATGTACACAATGTGATACAGTAATGAGATCTGATTATGCCTACAGATATAAGATACAGATACATGTATATGTACACAGTGTGATACAGTAATGAGATCTGATTATACCTACAGATATAAGATACAGACACATGTATATGTACACAATGTGATACAGTAATGAGATCTGATTATACCTACAGATATAAGATACAGACACATGTATATGTACACAGTGTGATACAGTAATGAGATCTGATTATACCTACAGATATAAGATACAGACACATGTATATGTACACAATGTGATACAGTAATGAGATCTGATTATACCTACAGATATAAGATACAGACACATGTATATGTACACAATGTGATACAGTAATGAGATCTGATTATACCTACAGATATAAGATACAGACACATGTATATGTACACAGTGTGATACAGTAATTAGATCTGATTATACCTACAGATATAAGATACAGACACATGTATATGTACACAATGTGATAAAGTAATGAGATATGATTATACCTACAGATATAAGATAAAGACACATGTATATGTACAC
This sequence comes from Bombina bombina, assembly GCF_027579735.1. Taxonomy (NCBI): domain Eukaryota; kingdom Metazoa; phylum Chordata; class Amphibia; order Anura; family Bombinatoridae; genus Bombina; species Bombina bombina. The sequence goes on along the minus strand of NC_069508.1, from coordinate 199,144,432 downwards.
AATGTGATATAGTAATGAGATCTGATTATACCTACAGATATAAGATACAGACACATGTATATGTACACTGTGTGATACAGTAATGAGATTTGATTATACCTACAGATATAAGATACAGACACATGTATATGTGCACAATGTGATACAGTAATGAGATCTGATTATACCTACAGATATAAGATTAAGAAACATGTATATGTACACAATGTGATACAGTAATGAGATCTGATTATACCTACAGATATAAGATAAAGACACATGTATATGTACACAATGTGATACAGTAATGAGATCTGATTATACCTACAGATATAATATTAAGAAACATGTATATGTACACAATGTGATACAGTAATGAGATCTGATTATACCTACAGATATAAGATAAAGACACATGTATATGTACACAGTGTGATACAGTAATGAGATCTGATTATACCTACAGATATAAGATACAGACACATGTATATATACACAATGTGATACAGTAATGAGATCTGATTATACCTACAGATATAAGATACAGACACATGTATATGTACACAGTGTGATACAGTAATGAGATCTGATTATACCTACAGATATAAGATACAGACACATGTATATGTACACAGTGTGATACAGTAATGAGATCTGATTATACCTACAGATATAAGATAAATACACATGTATATGTACACAGTGTGATACAGTAATGAGATCTGATTATACCTACAGATATAAGATAAAGACACATGTATATGTACACAGTGTGATACAGTAATGAGATCTGATTATACCTACAGATATAAGATACAGACACATGTATATGTACACAGTGTGATGCAGTAATGAGATCTGATTATACCTACAGATATAAGATACAGACACAGGTATATGTACACAGTGTGATACAGTAATGAGATCTGATTATACCTACAAGCTCAACCCATTTTATTAGGTTGTGGCTTCAAAACACAAAATCAGCTGATTCATATACACAAATGAACCTTAAAAAGCAAATCTCATACATTTTATACTCTGCAGCTGGTAAAAAAGTAATTGAAACTGCATTAAGGGAAGGTTAATTTTGTAGTATACTGTCCCTTTAAGGGCTAAATCAAGAGTGGAGTGGTAGTTTGAAAAGCAGGGATATATGCTTAGGAGCAGGCCCATTTCTTGAGCACTATATGGCAGCAGTTTTGCAAGAATGTTATCCGTTTGCAAGAGCACTAGAGGGCGGCACTATTTCCTGCCATTTGGGTCTCCAGATGCCTAACTAGATGTCTCTTCAACAAAGAATATCAGGGGAACAAAGCTAATTTGATAATAGAAGTAAATTTGAAGACTTTTTAAAATGTTGTGCTCTGGGTGAATCTCAAAAGAAAATTTTTGGAATTCAAATCCCTTTTACTAAATTTTACTAGCACCTAAAAACTTTCCCATATATGATCAAAACAAGAGCTGAATTTTATGACGTTTTGTGTATCTTTTTATTGTACGTTTTAGGTAGTTCCAGGACTTTTATTGTTTTTAAGAAATTGAAAGTGTCCCTTGATCTTTTTTAAAAATGAAAATAATGTATTCTGTTTATATTTGGTATAATACTTCTCTTCAAATTTAAATAACTGTTAAATGTTTTCTTTTTTTGTATATTTATAAATGTAATAAAGTAATATATGAATTTTCATGATTATTGAACACACAAATATTCATTTTATCCCCTCCTCAAGATGAGTGAGAGGATTAATTAATTAAGTTGGGTTATTAACACAAATTGGCACATTTGATATATAGTATTATCATTGTAAATTATGTCTATTTGTGAGGTTTGGAATTGCCGATCGGGGCAGAGAAAGGTAGCTTTTTATTCTAGTGCATACACAAATTTGTAAATTAGAGATATCAGCAATCACTGACTGGAAATTTAATTTTTATTAATATTAGAATTACATTTATAAAAAAAAAACAGGTTTAACTCCTTGGATGCCAAAAGGTGTTTTAGGATGTAAACACAGAATTTCTCATGGACATATTTTACCACACTGAAAGCAAATTCTGTAAGCCAGAATATAGAAGGTAGCTGCATATCTGCAATCGCTACCTGAAATTGTGTTTATATTTGATATTAGAATTATATTTATAAAATAGTTTTAACCTCTTGGATGCCACTTTTAGGGCTGTATACAAAGTATTTCTTATAGGAATGCACTTGCCAAATAATAATAATAAATAAAGATGAATTAAACATATCTTTGATTCTATTCATTTTTAACATTTCTACATGACAAATTACTTAGCTGTTGTTTCATGTGGTTTTTGAATGAATTATGAATATAAGGGAGCCTGAGACGAGGCACTGAACAAAGTGCAGCTATCATATTCTTACTTATGGAAATTTATGGCAAATTTGAACATTAATTATGCATGATAAAGTATTTTTATATGAAAAAGTAGCTTAAAATTAAATTGAAATTGGCCTGAAATGCAGTGTTGCACCAAGGGGAAGCACCAATTATATTTATTGGCACTGAAATAGGCCGGACAACACTGAAATGTTGTGAAATAATATCACTGTTTATTGTAAACCTATACTGAACAAAGCAATGGTAATTTATTCATCAATGCTTAGCTTCATTAGTAGTTTACAATGGTTGGTAGGGCACAGATAAAACAGTGGTTACAAACGGAAGGAACGTCATCATCAGTTGACAAACACTCTGGGCTTCATGTACTAAGCAGTGTTAGCTGCTTTATAGCCATTACAAACCTGTTTGCCGCAATGTAAGAAGCAGTGGTCATTAGATTTCTTACATTCTCTGACAGGCCCTTCTTTTGCACTTTTGGTCATGTGAGAGAAGAGGGTGGCATTTCTCATTTATACATACTTGCAGTAGACGTACAGGGTTCACTGTCCTTCATCGCAAAGCCGCGCAGATAAGTTCTCAAGTTGAGAACCTTGTCCGCACAGGTCTTAGTAAACAACTTGGAAACAAGTTAATTCCTATAAAGTTGATGTTCAAAAAAAATTCTAAAAAAGTAACCACAAGACTTTTACGCATAAACATAACTGTAGCGGTTATACCCGTGCCAGCAGGCAGTAACATAGCTCCCTGACATTGTAATAAACAAAAACATTTTAGGCATCATTAATGTTAGAACAATGAATTATTTCTTATAACTCCTCATACTATTTAACTTATCATTATTGAGATCCTTAAACAAGTAAACCTCGGACAACTTGTGCAAAACTACAGTCGGCTTACAATTATTGAAATATTTCTACTGAAAGAAACAAGCTGTAATATGTATGACTGTACTATTTGTGGGTGGAATCATAAGTTTCCTATCCCTTACATGCATATTGTAATATAAATTATTATTGTTTGAGCTGGACATGTCTCACAGCTGTAAAGATAGAACAGGGCAGTCCTCAACATATCTGTAAGAAATGTCTTATTCACAGGAACAACTGTTAAAAAAAATGAAATAACAGAAGAATTGCAGAAAAAACCTCTTTGATTAAGCAACAAAATTGTGTTTAGTGGTGATTTAATAGTTAATTATTTTATTTAAATATTATGAAAAATATGCAATTTTCTTCACATTTTTATCAGTTAACGATTTGTCCTTTGCCATGAGTTCTGTACAAACCTGCACTTCCTGTTTTAAGATCAATTTGAACTTAACATTAAACATTTTGCCGATAATAATTAGATAACTCCCTTCTTAACAATCCAGACACAATTAAGAAACTCACTAGCACCATTGAAGAATATTTTAGATTGAATATCCCCTCAACAGCCAACAAATATACAATATGGGAAGCACATAAGTGCGTGCTCAGGGGCGAATTAATTAAATTAAAGGCTCATTCCCAAAAACTACACCGACAACAATATAAAGAGCTATTAGACACCTTTGCCCGACTGGATTTGGCCCATAAACAATCCCCTACAAATCCTGATATACTGACTGACTTACAAAACGCTAAACAAGCATTAGACGGCTTCCTACAAATAGAATACCAGACGCTGCGCGCAAAAACTAACAGCATGTTTTATTATGAAAGCAACAGGTCGGGCAAGTTATTAGCAAGAGCCTTGAAAAAAAAGAGATTGAAATCCTATATTAACGAGATACAAACACCTAATTGTCCCCACACCCTAAAAACTACTAAAGATATTCTATAATCCTTCCATGACTATTATTCCACCCTATATAATATTCAAAGTAATGCACCCTCTCAAGGCCCTACCCCAGATCTGATCTCTTATATCTCCAGTGCACATCTGCCCACTATAACAACTGATCAACTTAACACCCTCAAAAAACCCATTACCCAAACTGAACTCCTCACGGCCATAAAATCACTTAACAATGGGAAAATCCCAGGGCCGGATGGTTGCACTGGAAAGTACTATCACACCTTCTCTTCTCAACTCTCCCCTTATCTCACTCAATTATTCAACGAGGTAACGGACACTAATCCGTTCCCCCAATCCATGCTAGAAGCGTAAGTAGTAGTGATCCCAAAGCCAGGTAAACCCCCTACAACACCCGCTAACTTTTGCCCAATCTCCCTTCTTAACATAGACATCAAACTTTATGCTAAAATATTGGCCACCCGCATCAACTTAATACTCCCAACAATTGTACATATTAATCAGGCCGGTTTCACTCCTCTTAGAGAGGTTAAAGATAATACGGCCAAGATTCTATTACTAATGGAACACGCAGTTCACAACCATATCCCCTCCGTGTTCATTTCTATGGACGCAGAGAAAGCCTTTGATAGGCTAAACTGGCAATTTCTGAAGGAGACACTTACACAATTCGGCTTTGACTCAATCTTCACTGGAAAAATATTCTCCCTTTATAACAGCCCCCAAGCCAAAATAAAGCTGAACAATACCTTGTCCCAACCATTTTCAATCACAAACGGAACGAGACAGGGATGCCCCCTCTCCCCTATATTATTTATCCTTGCAATGGAGGTCCTAGCATCACATATTAGACACAATACAGACATACAGGGGTTCACAATTGCTCACCAGGAATATAAAGCTACCTTATACGCTGATGACCTCTTTCTCACACTAACACGACCCCATAACTCACTTCCCCCCCTCATTCAAACACTACACCTATACGGCAATTTTTCAAACTTCAAAATAAATATTACCAAATCAGAATTGCTCCCACTTGGATTACAGATGGAGGAAATCACTGCAATACAAGCACTCGCACACTTTCGCATACAACCGCGCGCTATAAAATACCTTGGTGTGTATATTTCCCACCTTACGCAAGTCACACTGGACACCAATTATAAAGCCATAGCCGACTCAATCCAAAATACACTGCGCTCCTGGAACAATAAACCACTCTCATGGTTAGGCAGAATTAATTCAGTCAAAATGATTCTTCTCCCCAAATTACTATACCTGTTTCAAACACTACCGATCCCAATCCCCAAATCTGTGATACACAACCTTCAAAAATCCTTTATGTCCTATATATGGCAACACAAAAGACCTTGGATAGCTACTGCCACTCTCTATCGCCCCAAAGAATTGGGCGGCCTCGGGATCCCAAACCTTACCCAATATAGACTGGCTAGCTTCTACACCAGAATAATACACTGGTGCAGACATTCAGTTCACAAAGAATGGGTTCTTCTAGAACACTTGTTATCGCATACTTCACATCTTGGCAGCAAGTGCTGGCTACATCCCTCCAGAAGAAACTTACCTACATATCTACCAACAATCACTAGAGAAACTTTAAAATTATGGGACACATCCATAAAACAATATAACCATATCTCAACTGTGCCCTCTCCACTAACACCCCTTTGTGAAAACCCAGATTCTCCAATACCATTCCCCACCCACACAACTCAAACACCTCACATTATAAACTCCTCTCCCTGCCTTACAGTCATTTAAAACGGGAAATTCAAACCTTTAACCGAACTCGCCCCCTTCCTGGACAAAATACACATAGAATGGCTTAAATACCATCAACTAACAGACTTCCTTGTCAAACATCCACATAAGCTACTACTTTTTCGCTCCCATACGGGTTTCGAAAGCAGCTGCATCTATGACACCCTACACAGGGGCTTTCTATCTTTTACATACCAATTACTTATGCAGCCGAGCAGCACGTCCCTCCCCTCGTACACACAAAAGTGGGAAACAGAGATTGGCATTACACATACCCCTAAGGAATGGCAAAAAATCTTCTCCTGCATGACAAAATCTTCCTCATCCATATATGTAATGGAAATGAATGTTAAGTTATTATATAGATGGTACTACACACCCCACCGACTTCACACCATTTTCCCTACACACTCGCCGGAGTGTTGGAGAGGTTGCCAAAACATTGGCACCCCCACACACATCTGGTGGACGTGCCCAACAGCCCAAAAATATTGGGAAGCTATCAGAGTTGAATTCGAAAAAGTTCAATCTCTAAGTCTCAAACTCGACATCTGGTTTTTCATCCTTAATAAATTCACCAAAATAACTTGCAAACTCCGACTAGCTCTACTGACTATCATGACAAACTCAGCAAAACGACTAATCCCCAAAAACTGGAAATGCAATACACTTCCATCTATCCAGGTCTGGAGAGAAACAACTACTCAGTCTCTCCAACTAGAAAAATATTGCTTTACTCGTAACAAACGAATAGCCGACTATCACTCGATATACTTTTTGTGGGAGGAATATCTTAATCAGACACCCCCCACGCTCAAACCCACCACCCGAACATCCACTTCTTAAACTCACATTCACTGACTACCCTTAGCTGACAGAACAGACGCCTTCTCTTATTACCTTAACTTGAACAGAAGGTCATTTCAAGAGCCCGATAATCACTGACACAACAATTTACGCCTCTGCAGGAACCATGTACATATGAATATATATTTATACATCCATTTGAATTGTTCATTGTATTTTCTCATTCACTTAATTGAATTAATTTCTTTCTCACCTAGTTTAAATAACTTACCTATGCAATCTAAATTTGTCCATTGAACGATAAATATACCCACAACTCATATATGTCGAAAAAATGTATCATGTATATGGAATCATTGTTACTACACTGTTGCATATGTAACTGTTTTAATTCTGCGTTGTATGCAATGATTTTATGTTCAATAAAGCTTTTGAAAAAAAACAAAAGAACATTTTGACGATAATATTTTAACATGTTTGTGCTGATAATATTTTAACATGTTTGTGCCGATAATTTTTTAACATGTTTATGCCGATAATATTTTAACATGTTTATGCCGATAATATTTTAACATGTTTATGCCGATAATATTTTAACATGTTTGTGCCGATAATATTTTAACATGTTTATGCCGATAATATTTTAACATGTTTGTACTGATAATATTTTAACATGTTTATGCCGATAATATTTTAACATGTTTGTGCCGATAATATTTTAACATGTTTGTGCCGATAATATTTTAACATGTTTATGCCGATAATATTTTAACATATTTGAATAGTGAGTGACTTTTCATATGCATCATGATAAATCTGTATTTCTGAGGTTTCTGTCCCTTTTAATAACTGAGCAATCTCTCATCACTTTCACTACTAATTCTTAATTTTAATCTCCTTATCCCCAATGTAAATTTCTCCTCGTCCTGCCTAGATAAAAGCGCATGTAAGAAAAGGATTGCTATGCAAATTGATGGGTATTTCATACCTTTGAGAAATCGACTGCCAAGAACCACCACTCTAGTTTAGTATCAAAGGGATAGGAAAGTCAAAATTAAACTGACATGATTCAGACAGAGTCGGTCATTTTAAGACACTTTTAAATTCACTTCTATTTTCAAATATACTTCATTGTCTTGGTATCCCTTGTTGAAAAAGAATACGCACATATCCTACACTAGTGGGAGCTGCTGCTGATTGGTGCTTGCACACATTTGTCTCTTGTGATTGGCTAACTAGATGTGTTCATCTTGCTGCCAGTAGTGCAAAGCTGTTCCTTCAGCAAAGGATAACAAGAGAATGAAGCAACTTTGATAATAGAAGTAAATTGGAAAGTTGTTTAAAATTTGTATGTTCTATCCAAATCATGATAGAAAATGTTGGGGGTTTCTATACCTTTAAACATATGATACAATTTTAGAGGTTAAATGAATTTATTTGAGATTATTGCTATAGGGAGAACTATTTAGTCACATGGAGGATAATGTCCTTTTTTTTCATTTGGAGAAAGACACAACTTTGGCTACATAATGGTAATAATCCAATGCCATTAGCAGTCGTAATATTTTATAGTCAATATATAATTATAGATTTTTAAGTTGTTGTACTAAATACATATTAAAATAAATAGTTGCTATATACTGTTTTACTGTTAACCTATTCAATAAAGCTGATCAGAGCTCTATCTAGAGTGAATATTGAATTGACAAAGGATCTATAGTGTTTTTTACACATTTATTATTGCACTATATTGTGTATAATTTTCTTCTATATTTTCACATCTATAGGGGACTCAGGGACGGTGAACACAGACACACCTGGGGGGATATTTATCAAAGGTCTGGTGTACCTGATCCGACAGTGCGGATCAGGTCCGCCAGACCTCACTGAATGCGGAGAGCAATACGCTCTCTGTATTCAGCATTGCACCAGCAGCTCTTGTGAACTGCTCATGCAACGCCGCCCCCTGCAGATTCTTGGCCGCCAGCAGGGGGTGTGAATCAACCCGATCGTACTCGATCGGGTTGAATTGCGGTGTTGTCTGTCCGCCTCCTCAGAGCAGGCAGACAGGTTATGGAGCAGCGGTCCTTAGCAGGCTCGCCAGAAACACGGGCCCTCAATCTCCATCTGAAGCTTGATAAATGGGCCCAATGGAGCGTGTTAGGGTGCTATAAAGACTGCTACACACATCACAGCTGATCATAGCTTTGAGAAGAGTGAATACATGTTAGTGTATTTTCTTAAACGCAGAGGACTTTAACGCTAGAAAATATGTATTTTATTTATTTATTTGCAGATATGGGCATTTAGAGTGTTACAATTGTAATACGCCTACATTTATTTCTTATTCAGTGCATTTATTTGGGAAAATTAAATGAACAGTTATTTAATGAAAAAACAATGAACAAATGCAGGTGACAAATTTTTTTCTGACAAGATTTATACTATTAAATAACTATCAAGCAATGTTCTTGCTATCAGTTGACTTACTCTTATGTCAGCTATCAAGTACAGTATGTCAGCTTCACTATTGTGCATGGCCCATTGTTACCTCCATTTAAAATAAATAAATACAACAATAATATTTTTTTGCAGCTGGCTTGTAGTAGTAGCGATAGCTACTGTTTCAAATTTAAGCTACTGTCCAGCTGCTACTTCTGCTGCCCTGACGTTATTCCCCACAGAAAATAGCAGACTTTCATTAACAGATTCTGAACTACTTTTTATTTGTATATTATATTGTATTATATTATATTGTTTTATATTGTATTATATTGTATTATATTATATTGTATTATATTATATTGTTTTATATTATATTGTATTATAGTATATTGTATTATATTATATTGTATTATATTATATTATTTATATTATATTATATTGTATTATATTATATTATATTGTATTATATTATATTATTTATATTATATTATATTGTATTATATTATATTGTTTTATATTGTATTATATTGTATTATATTATATTGTATTATATTATATTGTTTTATATTATATTGTATTATAGTATATTGTATTATATTATATTGTATTATATTATATTATTTATATTATATTATATTGTATTATATTATATTATTTATATTATATTATATTGTATTGTATTATATTATATTATATTATATTATATTATATTATATTGTATTATATTATATTATATTGTATTATATTATACTGTATTATATTATATTATTTATATTATATTATATTGTATTATATTATATTATTTATATTATATTATATTGTATTGTATTATATTGTATTGTATTATATTGTATTATATTATATTATATTGTATTATATTATATTGTATTAAATCTACTTGCTAACCCGTGTTACTAACTGTCTTTCTCACATCTCTAACTGGATGTGCACAAAGCTTGAAGGCTTGTCTGCAGAAGCTTAACCGCAAACAGCCTTAATGCCAGAGCCCCCCGACATGAACACACTCTATCAGTGTGGCACAGTAAGCATTAAGGCTGTTTGCGGTTAAGCTTCTGCAGACAAGCCTTCAAGCTTTGTGCACATTGGAGTAGTGTTAGACGTTTTATTCATATTTTACATACAATACTGGGAATGCTTATACCAGTTTTTTAATGTTTTAAGCGAGATCACTAGTGTTTCTTTTGTGTGTAAGACACGCTGTTCTTATAAATAAAGCAATCCCCCCCTCCCATACCCCTGCAATAACTGTCATTACACAGAAAGGGGATCCAGGAGAGACGGACAGGACCTCTAAATAAAAGGAGAGAGAAAAACACCTGTCCTAAGGGGGAAGCAGACTGCTATGCTGAACAGAGGGAAACAACTTTAGCATCTACCTCAGGCTATACAGAGCCTCCACGCCAGTATCTTACCTCATATGGATTGAGGTTGTACCAAGTGAGTGCCCACCTGTATATAAGTGTGTGTGTTTTACTAAGCTGCCATAATATACTGCACTAGGATCTAGTCTTTCTGTGCTCCCCTCCCTTCTTCTACCTACTTCAGATTCTACTAAGACCTCCCTGGGGATACTTGGTAACTTTGCTTTTGGAGAAAGGCTGCAAGAGAACTTGATTCTACCTCATCTATATAAAGATTGACTCTTTTGTGGTACATTTAACCATAATTTTATAGAGAAAATGACAGTGTCTACCTATAATAACAATCATTGGTCTAATAATTTGGACATAAAACGTTCTATTTTTATTTTCATATTTATTTTTTATCTTTCCAATCTGTTACTAATATACAGGTATATGTTAAATAGGTTACACTGAAACATTTGTGTGGTAACTGATATCCATACTGTAAGCACTGATATTTTCTGTGTTCTGTATATATATATATATATGTAAACCTTCATTTATTGCACTTTGTAACCATATTTACAGCAAACAGATACAAAAAATGACAACAAAGAAGGATTGATTTGATTGTAAAAACAGAGATATATTTAAAAATACGAATGAACCTGTATTTTTTTTTAATGTTAATACAATAAACAGTTAATGTCCGTTTAATCTTAGTCTTTGTGACAGTGTGCTGCCTCAGAGTTTTACTCACATTGAGAGAACAGGTAACCAAGATTCCAGAGCGTTCCTCGGAGCAGCATTGGGTAAGAACACAAAATAGTAACATTTAATATTGAACAAGACAAGTTACAAGAGATATTTGGAGGGGCTCAGAGTAAAACAGAAAGGTCAGCTCATTCCGTTTAGACTGACTGGGCCAGTAAATGTCACTTGGTATATAGTCTGTGTGACCAGAAAGTAATGATGGGCACATTTTTGACAAGCCCAGAGGCAGTCCTCCTATGTAAATATAAAAATGTGCCCATTGTAATGGTTTAGATATGAAAAGGAGAAACTTAATAAAGTAAGGAAAGAAACTTAAAGGGATATTATACAGTATGAGATTTACTAGAACATGTTACATTATGTGTAGTTAAAAAACCTCTGCAAAATACTTTCATTGTATTTTTTGTTCCCTTTTCCTGTACTTAAAGGGGCACTCAAGTCAAAATTAAACTTCATGATTCAGATAGAGCAGCAATTTTAAACAACTTTTCAATTTACTTCCATTAACTAAATGTGCACAGTCTTTTTATATTTGCACTTTTTGATTCACCAACTCCTACTGAGCATGTGGAGGAATTTACAGCTTATACGTGTATGCATTTGTGATTGGCTGATGGCTGTCACATGATACAGGGGAAGTGGAAATATACATAACTTTGCAATTTATTTAACAAAAATCTACTACTCATTTGAACTTCAAACTAAGTGCTATAGCATTGTCTTCTTATCATGCATTTGTTGATTATGCAAATCTACTGTATTGGTCCTTTAAACTCCGAAAATTGTTGGCTTTCTAAAATCTACAGAGTTTCTATAAAGTAATGGGCACCGCCATGTTTGTACTTAAAGGGGCAGTCTACTTTTTTTTTCATTGTTTAAAAAGATAGATAACATCTTTTGTACCCATTCCCCAGCTTTGCACAACCAACATTGTTATATTAATATACTTTATAACGTCTCAAATGCTAAATCTCTGCCTGTTTGTAATTCCCTGCAGGCCGCCTTTAACTAAGTGCTCTTTATTAGCTTTTCACAACTAAAAAAGTGCTAGTTCATGTGTGGCATATATATATATATATATATATATATATATATATATATATATATATATATATATATATATATATATATATATAAATAACATTGTGCTTACTCCTGTTGAGTTATGCATCAGCCAGCACTGATTGGCTAAAATGCAAGTTTGTAAATATCACTGAGATAAGGTAGCAGTCTGCAGAGGCTTAGATATGAGATAATTACAGAGGTAATAAGTATAATAATATAACAGTGTTGGTTATGGAAAGCTAGGGAATAGGTAATAAAGGGATTATCTATCTTTTAAAACAATAACAATTTTCAAGTAGACTGTCCCTTTAATTTGCCCCTTAACTGTTTCCCTGCTGAAAGGACAGATATAAAGAGACAATAAAAGATACTGCGGGGGACATAGGATAATGTAAAAGGGATTCCACACAGCTTTGTTTGCACAAAAAGTGATAAATAAAAACTAGTTTAAACATGGCAGCGCACGCAATTTTATCAAAACTAAACCTTTACACTTATATTTACATTTTTGAAACAAACAACTAATATAATTGTAAAAATACATCTACATATCATTCTAAGGGGTCGATTTATGAAGCAGAGGATGCTGCTACCGACCCACTCCGCTTCTGGTCCGCCTGCTCCATAACTCGTCCGCCACCTCTGAGGCAGCGGACAGCAATCAACCCAATCGGATACGAATGGGTTGATTGACACCCACTGCTAGCGGCCGATTGGCCGCGAATGTGCAGGGGGCGACATTGCACAAGCTTATGCTGTCGGCAGGGGCGTATTTAGGTTTTGTGCTGCCCTAGGCACTCAAAATTCTGCTAAAAAAATAAATAAATATATATATATTTATCATTTGCATATATGCATTTATCATTGCACCAGCAGTTTTAGTGAACTTCTGGTGCAATGCCGCCCCCTGCAGATTCGCGGCCGCTAGAAGGGGGTGTCAATCAACCCGATCGTATTCGATCGGGCTGATTTCTATCCGCTGCCTCAGAGCAGGCGGATAGGTTATGGAGCAGTGGTCTTTAGACCGCTGCTTCATAACTTCTGTTTCTGGCGAGCCGAAACACGAGGCATCATCCTTACGGAGCTTGATAAATATGCCCAATAATGCAAAGTTGTTTTAATATAAGGTGCCAACACACTGTCAGACGTTAAATGGGTTCAATTTGAGATAGAATACTGGCATAGTATATTGTGTGATTTTGTACATTACGGAACATTAGTGTATTGTATTAAGCAGAGAAGGACATTTTATTTATTGTTTGAGATTTATCAGGGTTTTCAAATTTAACCTCCCTACTCTACAATTTGTGTCAATCTTCACACAAGTAAAATGTACTATTTTTTGATATATGTGGGTCAGGTGATGCTTGATACGGTGGCTACATTGTCTTACCAATAATTTATTAACATATAAGTATAGTTTGCTTATCTCTTGGGTAATATCTGGGAAACATAATTGTGCCACAACTATATGTCGTATATACCTTCCTGTCTAGGGGCTGTATACACCTGTACATCTTAGAAGCACGCTTTTACGGAAAGAGATTTATTTTGTAGGTGTTGACAAGTTTAGGAAGAATATCAGTCAACAAATTTTGCCTTATGATACTAAATAATAGAAGAAAGATGAAAGCTCTTGGCTCATATAGTCTTTCTATTTTCCTGGTGTGATTATCAGAGAGGACTGAAACACATTGGTACACAGTGGCTGGCAGCCATATCTGGCACCCAATGGGTGAGAATATCAAAACATATTTGTTTGGTGTTCAGAATAACTTATATTAATTTTTCTTTAAATGTTTTGTCCCCATAGATACCCAAGCCAAGGACATTGTGTTATTCTGTTCAAGATAGATTTTTATTGTCTTAAACCAGAAGCAAAAACACTGATCATTAATTACCCGCTGAACAAGCATTTGGACGGATCCCCGTCTCTCAGAGGAACTGCATGTGAAAGCACTAACCTAGTAAGCTCTATGCTTATTGTGTTCATATATCTGGTTAACTAACCCCAAAGACTAGCAAAATCTTGGCATAAAAAAACTAATTGCTTTTGCGTTCCCAATAGGACATTTTTATCCTAGTCGCTTATTGCTAGGACTTAATGTCTTCAATGGATAGACTAAAAATGTTTCTTTCTATTTAGAAAAATACTTTGCTAAGACTAATATCCTCTGTTTTAGCCATAACTTCTACAGTAAAATGAAATTTCTATAATAATGAAATCTAAATGTCACTGCTTATTATACCATAATAGAATTGCAGTGTCCAAGCATTGTGAAAATACATAACAGCACATATAATGGCTTTAATTCTGCAGCAGCCCAGCCTGCTCTTGTAAGACGATGTTAGCTGCTGTATTTTGTTATGATTACAAACATAAAAAGGCTCTTTTGGAACAAATGAAGGTACAAAATAAATTATGTCCAGGTGATGTGTCTAATCTTAGCTGAAATTTGAAAAGTGATGTTTAATGGAGAGGGACAAAAGTTGCTATTAAGTTTAATCGATTTAGAAATCCAGGTATCAGTATATTTCTGCATAAACAATGGTAAATAGCTGGAAAAATGAAAAATAAAAACACATAACATCTCAGTGTGTCTGTGCATGTGACTAGGTCAGGTTCCATTATTGTCCAGAAAAAAAAAATAGACTCTATACTGATTGACTCTAATCTGAGGTCCTGGATGAGCGTGTAACTCACAGAGAGTGCAATCAATTAAATATGATCTGAGGCCCTAGATGACCATGTAACTCACAGACTGATCTGAGGCCCTAGATGAGCATGTAACTCACAGACTGATCTGAGGCCCTAGATGAGCATGTAACTCACAGACTCTGATCTGAGGCCCTAGATGAGCGTGTAACTCACAGACTCTGATCTAAGGCCCTAGTTGAGCGTGTAACTCACAGACTCTAATCTGAGGCCCTAGATGAGCATGTAACTAACAGACTCTGATCTGAGGCCCTAGATGAGCATGTAACTAACAGACTCTGATCTGAGGCCCTAGATGAGCGTGTAACTCACAGACTCTGATCTGAGGCCCTAGATGAGCGTGTAACTCACAGACTCTGATCTGAGGCCCTAGATGAGTGTGTAACTCACAGACTCTGATCTGAGGCCCTAGATGAGCATGTAACTAACAGACTCTGATCTGAGGCCCTAGATGAGCGTGTAACTCACAGACTCTGATCTGAGGCCCTAGATGAGCATGTAACTCACAGACTCTGATCTGAGGCCCTAGATGAGCGTGTAACTCACAGACTCTGATCTGAGGCCCTAGATGAGCATGTAACTCACAGACTCTGATCTGAGGCCCTAGATGAGCGTTTAACTCACAGACTTTGATCTGAGGCCCTAGATGAGCGTGTAACTCACAGATTGTGCAATCAATTGAATCTGATCTGAGATATAACATAGGGATATGCTTGTGAGGAGCTACAGACCAATTGGATTTGTTTCAGATCTGATTATGAACGTATCTACCATTTTCCCAGGATCACCCCATAGATAGTATTTTTGTGGAGGACTAATGACAATCCTATGGGTACACAACTAGATATAATTGTATATCCAATGGCAAACTAACTTATCAATGACTCAGGTTATGCATGTTTTGCACATAGTTGTATGTATTTTTTGAGGGCCAGAAGATTTATAAACACCATCATTTAAAGATAAAAAGTCTTCGTAGATTTAAACCAACAGCATTGACAATGGGAGACAGACAACCTATTCACTAAGCCACGGGCATTTTATAAGCTTTAGTAGTTCTGTGTCTGTGTAAAATTTAAAACACAATTAAAATGTGTTCACAAACAAGTTCTACATACAAATGATCTTCTATTTACATTTCTTAATGCCTAAAAACAATGACATGAAGTATTTTTAATGTATCATTTACAAATGTTCTTTGTGATATTTCTGCCCAGCTAGTTCTCATGTCAAAAATCGTTAGCTGAAGGTTTAATATTAATAGCACATTTAACTGTAGCTTTTCCTTTAATGTGGTGCTGTAAAGGTGCTCAGCACTTCAAATATCGACCACAATTCTTGAAAATAATCAGATGACTTATCTACAAAAATTGTGATTTTTTTTAGAAAAACTTAGGAGCTACACATTTCTAAAGTACAGTGATCAGCTCCTTTATAAGTAATGTTAACCCCTTGGCTACCACTGGGGGTTGCAATGCATGGTTAAAGGGACAATAAACAACTAGAGATTTTTTTATTAAACGCTTAGGTATGAGTAATGAAACAGCTTTACAATATATTTTCATAATTTATTTTGCCCCTTTTTCATTTAACTCTGAATTATTTTTTTAATTCCCAGAACTTGTCACCCTGCTGACTTCTAGGCTAACCCACCTACATTTCTCTCCCTAATTGGCTTAATTGAGAACAACTACAAAACAATGTATTTTCTGCTAACATCATGGCAGTTTCTAGCCTTGTTGTCTGCAGGCTAAAGAACTGGATTGGCTCCTCCAAATAAGGGAGATAGTGGGTGGAGTTTGGCTATTGACAAACAATTACAATAAAAAGGAAGTTGATTCATTTTAAAGATGTTTAGATTTGACTGAAATGTTATTTTATAGGAACATAACAGAAATGTCTTGTAATTACAAGGGGTTTACTATCCCTTTAAGTAGTCAGGAAGATTTGTGCACATGATCTGGCTCTACTTTGCCTAGCTGCAGTTCTTAGACTCTCACCACTCACCACTTCCCTGACTAGACCTTTCAACTGCCCTTTAAACGACGTAGATGCGTACGTAAACTGAGGCCTAGATAACAAGTGGAGCACTATTAATAGTGCAAGTTGCACAATCTGGTATTTCTAGTCCATAGTAAAACAGAATAACCAAAGACTATTTAGCGCTCATATTAAACATTGTTACAAGTGGTAAGTGATGTGCTGCGCTCAAGTGCAACACATAACATCACTAAAATAAATCTGTGGGGACAAAACACATGTTAAATATATAAATGTTTATGCATGAGAATACTTTTTTATATAGAAATAATTCAAATAGTATTGTTCGTCACTTAAAAGAAAATGATATTTTATATACACTATAATATATATAGATACACAATATAAATAAATATATACATAAATATATAGATACATAATATAAATAAATATATACATAAATATATAGATACATAGTATAAATAAATATATACATAAATATATAGATACATAGTATAAATAAATATATACATAAATATATAGATACATAATATAAATAAATATATACATAAATATATAGATACATAATATAAATAAATATATACATAAATATATAGATACATAATATAAAAAAATATATACATAAATATATAGATACATAGTATAAATAAATATATACATAAATATATAGATACATAGTATAAATAAATATATACATAAATATATAGATACATAATATAAATAAATATATACATAAATATATAGATACATAATATAAATAAATATATACATAAATATATAGATACATAATATAAATAAATATATACATAAATATATAGATACATAATATAAATAAATATATACATAAATATATAGATACATAGTATAAATAAATATATACATAAATATATAGATACATAATATAAATAAATATATACATAAATATATAGATACATAATATAAATAAATATATACATAAATATATAGATACATAATATAAATAAATATATACATAAATATATAGATACATAATATAAATAAATATATACATAAATATATAGATACATAATATAAATAAATATATACATAAATATATAGATACATAATATAAATAAATATATACATAATATATAGATACATAATATAAATAAATATATACATAAATATATAGATACATAATATAAATAAATATATACATAAATATATAGATACATAGTATAAATAAATATATACATAAATATATAGATACATAATATAAATAAATATATACATAAATATATAGATACATAATATAAATAAATATATACATAATATATAGATACATAATATAAATAAATATATACATAAATATATAGATGTATATATATTTAAAAATAAAAACACAATTTTTATCGAAGTGAAGTACAAAGTATTTCTTATCGCACCTTTGGCTTTAGCACAGTTGGCGTAGAGCACCTTCAGGTTAGCACTTAAGAGAAACGAAAGAGGGTTTTTTAGAGCGCCCAATATGGGGAAAGGAAGTTAGGTTGGTTAAAGGAATAGTTTAGTCAAAATTAAACTTTCATGATTCAGATAAAACAGTAATTTTAAGCAACTTTCTAATATTCTCCTATTATCAATTTTTATTTGTTCTATTGTCAAATTTATTTGAAAAAAACAAAACAAGAATGTAAGCTTAGGAGCCATCACATTTTTGGTTCAGCACCTGGGTAGCGCTTACTGATTGGTGGCTACATTTGGACACCAATCAGCAAGTGCTACCCAGGTGCTTAACCAAAAATGGCTTACATTCTTGTTTTCTCAAATAAAGATACCAAGAGAACAAATAAAAATTGATAATAGGAGTAAATTAGAAAGTTGCTTAAATTTTCTGCTCTATCAAAATCATGAAAGTTTAATTTTGACTAGACTATTCCTTTAACCTATCCGACCACCAGATGTTAGCGTAGCTTGAGTGCAAGCTTTTTACTTTCAGCTTGTAATATGAGCACAAGAATGGGAGCGCTATTGATTTAACATGAGCTGCGTTAGCACTCAATACCGCTATTATTCTTGTGCTCCACTTGTAATATAGGCCATATTTGGGTTCATCACAATCCTTATAAAAAGTTTATCTAATAATTATTTCTACATAATTAAACAAAGTCTAGGGATTCTTCTAGATAAATTTAATAATCTTTTCTAAATGACCTATTATTGATTAATAATTAGTCTTTCTTCTTTCATGTCTACCAAACAATTTAACCCTCTGTCCTTATAACTTTTTTCAGTGCTCTGCAACTTTGTCTGAAATAAAGCTTAGATGAAAATACACATTCATATAACCTTTTTTTAGTCTACACTGTAGAAAAAAATCCACATGTATATTTGATAAGCATTGCATATTCTTATGAAGAACTTAGCACATTTTAAGTAGGGTGACCATATCGCCGCTTTAAAACAGGGCTGTTAAAAGAACTGCTTTGTATAATAACCCTGACATATGTATTTTTCATATCTGTCCCTTTTTAAAGCGGCAATATGGTCACCCTAATTTAAAGGAAAATATGGATTCTAGAATACATTCCTCTTATCATGGGACCAGGAATCTTAGCACTAAGTCTGGGTGATCAGTGTGAGTTTGAGACCTAGGTGGTAAGGGGATGGAGCTGAATGGTATGGGGTGGAGTCTTGTTGGCCCATCAATATGGCCATACAGATCATGGTGGTTTGGACATTCCTGGTTGGGGCTAGGATGGTCCTAGATAAATAAGATAAAAAACAGATATGGGTGCGTGGGACAACAGGACAAAGCTCTCATTCTGTGCCTGTTCTGTAAATGCTTATGACAATCAATGTCATCTTAGTATATATGAAGCACATGTAAAAATTTGTGACATCTCAAACTACATCATATACTGGATTTTATGCTCTCATCTCATGTTTAACTCGCACTTTACCTTCTACCTGTGCCTCGCACTTATCTCACCTCTCCAACTCTCAATCATATCTCAGTTATTCCCTGGTCTGATAGGATATACAGTTTTTAGCGAAAAATTGACATATTAAAATGATTTCATAAAAACATGAATTTATTCTATATTTCTTATCAAAAATCTTTATTTTGAGTTTTTGAAGTTATGTTTGCTTAAAGAATATCATAGGACAGCATATATGTATAGTTGAATAGGGAAGGTATTTTAAATATAAAAATGCTACCAACATGCTATAGATGACAAATGATAGAATTGTGAATAATGGGAACTAAGCTAAAACTGTTCTTTAAAAATATAAAATAAACTAACAGTTGATTAAATGATGTCTATAGTTTTACATGATGCATGTAGAGGAGAAACATTGTAATATACATCTACTGACAACCTTTAGACACTATGTATCATTGTGTGCCACAAATAGTTTAGCTTGAAGCACACAAACTTCATCTGTTTATAGAGTATAGAAGCCTCGGGGAGTTTTCTGTGGTCCACACATCACCTTTTAATTAGCACAACTGTCAAATCATTTTTAGAAATACACCCAAGCATAAGTAACATCTTGACACATCGTACAACTAACTCCAAGCCTATCCTCGTGGGAAATAAGTTGCACTGATACCATAAATAGGTGTGATGGATAAGATTCATTTGATAAGAACTTAACTTAAAAGTCACTCACAGATTCACCTAATTAGCCTTCAGACAAGCAGCAAAGGTCGTTGTCACAGATTAATAAGTGAAGCCAGGAGTCCTTAATTAGAACACTTAGACATTATGAACATGAGAAGGAGCATAACACGGGAAATAAAGAGAGATAAATAGAAAAAATGGTTCCATCCATGAGCAATATGATCCTGGGATTAGTTTGCTGGTTAATTCTGCACGGACTACACGTGTCTCATTTATCAGCGACTTCTGTAAAATATGTAATGGCTGCTATTGGTTTTACTGTATGGCTGACTAAATAAGTCAGATATATATATATATATATATATATTTATATATATATCTGTATATATCTATTCCAATATATAATCATCTATAAATATATAATGTACCAAAAAAACATAATTTATATATATAGAAATATTTATTTATAGAACACATTCTTTTATGTGAAGAACATTAGAATGTGACATATTAATATTTTCACGTTGGTTAGCAAACATGAGAATATGCTATCGGGTTTGGGCTTGAGTAGGGTGTGAGCGCAACCCAGCGAGTGCATAAAGCTTACTTCTAGTGCAGTTATTGTTTGAGCGGGAGCATTAAAAAACTCTCCACTCCTAATCTAGCCCAATGTGTTTTACAATGTATTTAAGGTGAATATTTTACATTCCAATGTTCTTTTCTTAGAAGAAAATGTACTTATAATTTCTAAATATATATTTCTGTATATATCTGTATTCCTTAAGCTTTAACGATGTAGGTCTAAAATAGTTTTTTTTTAATGTGTGCTTCATTGAAGTCTAAGGGGTATATTTATTATAGTGTGGATGGACATGATACGATGTAGCATACGCTGTCGGCATTTATCATTGCACCAGCAGTTCTTGTGAACTGCTGGTGCAATACTGCCCCTGCAGATTCGTGGCCAATTGGCTGCTAGCAGGGGGTGTCAATCAACCCGATCATATTCGTTCAGGTTGATTTCTGTCCGCCGCCTCAGAGCAGGCGGAGATGTTATGGAGCAGCGGTCTAAAGGCTCGCCGGAAGCAAGGGGCATCAAGCTCCATACAGAGCTTGATAAATTGACCCCTAAGAGAAGAAGTTAACATGGTTGAGATATCCGGAGTCCTGCAGTTAGCGTGCATTGGGTTTCGTTCTTTTGCTAACTTTATACTTTCTGTAACGGTACCAACCGGATACCAAGGGTTAACACCAGGGAACAATGTCCTGCATAGGGAATCAGCAATTCACAACCCAGCCAGTTTTCAGGTTTTAAACAGAATGAACTTTTATTAAGGCTCATATGCCCAGTATTTATGCAGGTCTGACCCCCCCAGAAGGGGGGTTGAAAGAATGTTGTACATTGAATGGAGGGAACACGCCCTTTTACATGATACAATAGAATACCTTGCTCAAGCTGATAACAATTTAAACACAGACACACACTTGTCTTTACTTATCATCTAGGGTCTGCTCTCTGAGGTTGATTAAACAATGGACTGTGTATCAATAACATTAATGACAGTGCACAATAGCTGAACACAGTTAACTCTTTCAGTGCTGACAGAAGGGTCTGTCACATCTACATAGCACAATATACAGCCTATAGACAACCTTTCTTATGTTATAGTCCAGAAGTGGCTAGGTTTGCCACAATGCTCCCCCAGAACCAAGCCGGCATACACAGTCTGATCCCAACGGATCGGCTTGGGGATGTCCGGGGCAACAACTTTCGGCTCAAGTAGGCTACGGGGGTTCTCCGCCATCTGCTCCAACTTGGCTCAGTACTGCCCCCACCCCAAACATGGAAGCGTCTCTTCCCGGAGGGACTGGGCTTGGGTAGTCACAGGGTTAACATCAGCGGGATCCATGGGAGCATAGGCAGAAACAAGGGGGGCCAAGTCATTTCCAAGGAGAACATCAGCAGGTAAGTCCTTCTTGACCCCCACATTCACAAGTCTAGCGCCCACTCCCCAATCCAAATGTACCCTGGCAACAGGTAGGCGGAACACAGTGCCCCCTGCTACCCTCACAGCCACAGTGTCTCCAGTGTGCTGTTTCTCAGGCACCAAGTTCTCTTGAAGCAAGGTCATGGTAGCACCAGTATCCCGTAGACAACTGACCTCCTTCCCATTCACTTTAACCCGTTGCCGGTTATTCCGGTGGGCAGCTTGCACGGGGTCTGCTTCATGTAGGCTGCCCCAGCATTCTGGCGCCTCTACGTAGCGGGCCACAGGCTGAGGATTATGTGGGATTCCGCCAGCGGGTCTTCTCCAGGACTGTGCTTGATTCGCTGCGTTTAGGGGACACTCTGGTCTTTTGTGCCCTAGTTGCTTACATCCAAAGCACCGAATAGGTTGTGAGTAGCCCCGCGAATTGAACCGGGCTCTCTGAGGGTAGTTCGTGGCCGGAGGCCGTGTGGTATAGCGGTGCGCCGGGGGTTGGTAACTGGCAGCTGCTGGGGTGACTGGGGGTCTGTACTCCACTCTAGCAGTGGGCAATCGGTATACTGCTCCCCCTGCCCCTCGTACTGCCACGGATCCGCCAGTGGGTGCTGTATCCGGCACCAAATGGGGAGCTATCAGGGTTAAAGTAGCTCCCGAATCCCGAAGTCCCTGGACCGACATCACCTCATGCAGAATTCCCAGGGGTTCCTCGGCTTGGGTGCTCAACACCTCATGAGCGGCTGGCTCCGTTTGGTAATGGTGAGCAGCCGCCCTTGGGGCCAGGTTCTGTCTGACCTGGTTCCAAGCTTGTCTGCTCCGATTTTGGGTGCACTCACGTGCCATATGTCCCCACTGCTTGCAGGTGTGGCATTGTATATTAGCCCGTCCGTTGTTAGGCTGTAGTCCATGGTGCCTCCTGGCATCAAAATGCTGGTCTGCTAATCTGGCTGCTTCGGTTAAGGTGAGGGGTTTTCGATCTCTCACCCATTCTTGGGCTTCTGGGGACAAGCCGTTAAAGAATTGCTCCAACAGCATCAGTTGTCGCAATTCTTCCATGGTGGTAGCTTGGCTGGCCTGTATCCACCCCTGAGATGCTTGATCCAGCTTGTGGGCCCACTCTGCATGGGAATCTCTTTCTGGCTTGCGCAGGCCTCTAAACTTGCGCCGGTATGCCTCTGAGGTAATGGCATATCTTTCCAAGATCGCTCTCTTCACTTTAGCGTAATCCTTGCTGTCCTCCCTGGGTACAGCGCGATACGCTTCCGCTGCCCTACCGGCTAGCTTGCCTGCTAGCACCGGCACCCATACGGACTGCTCCAAATCATGTAACTCGCACAGTCTCTCAAAATCCTGTAAATACCCATCAATCTCATCCTTCTCCTCACAAAACATTTTAAATGCATGGTATGGGATTTTGGGTCTTACTGGGTTGCTGAGTGCGTCCAAAATGGATTC
The DNA here is from genome assembly GCF_027579735.1 of Bombina bombina. NCBI lineage: Eukaryota > Metazoa > Chordata > Amphibia > Anura > Bombinatoridae > Bombina > Bombina bombina. The sequence goes on along the minus strand of NC_069508.1, from coordinate 199,120,306 downwards.
TGCTCGGGAGGATGCATTCCGCGGACTGTGTGCCATCACGTACTCCTGCACATCTGCCATTACCACGGATAGCATATCCCGTGGTACAGGTTGGGGTAAAAATTCCAGCCTGGTCCTCATTTCCCTCTGGTATAGGGTCTCCTCCATGGCTGCTGGAGGCGTAGCGCTGCGAGCTCTGTCTCCCTCCATCAGCTCAGCAATTAATATAGCCTTGGGTTTGTTGCTGCCTATCTTTCCCCTGGCTTCTAGCAGTTCCTTTTACGTTTGTCTCTTTAGCTTAGAATAATCCATCTCCATTCACTTCGGTCCCTGGTACTCCTTCCATCTTAGTCAGTATTGTAGTAATCCCCCTCTTCCTGAGGTTACTGGCTTGTGTAGTTGCTCTTCTGGGCGATAAGGTTCATTCCGTCGCTTGCCACCACTTGTAACGGTACCAACCGGATACCAAGGGTTAACACCAGGGAACAATGTCCTGCATAGGGAATCAGCAATTCACAACCCAGCCAGTTTTCAGGTTTTAAACAGAATGAACTTTTATTAAGGCTCATATGCCCAGTATTTATGCAGGTCTGACCCCCCCAGAAGGGGGGTTGAAAGAATGTTGTACATTGAATGGAGGGAACACGCCCTTTTACATGATACAATAGAATACCTTGCTCAAGCTGATAACAATTTAAACACAGACACACACTTGTCTTTACTTATCATCTAGGGTCTGCTCTCTGAGGTTGATTAAACAATGGACTGTGTATCAATAACATTAATGACAGTGCACAATAGCTGAACACAGTTAACTCTTTCAGTGCTGACAGAAGGGTCTGTCACATCTACATAGCACAATATACAGCCTATAGACAACCTTTCTTATGTTATAGTCCAGAAGTGGCTAGGTTTGCCACACTTTCAACTTGTAATTTGCGGCCTAACCCGTCTGCGTTAAAGATTTACTTTGAGCGCAGTTACCACGCAAACAAAAAAACTGATATTGCACCACTTGTAGTCTGACTTATAGTCATTAATTGTTAATTTGTCTGTCAAAAAAAATCCCCTCAAAAAATCAAAGCTGTTGGATTTTCATTTTGCCTCTAGACAAGCAAAAGCTGGGATTACTTGTGCACAGTTCACATTTGGGGTCATTACCACCTTTTCATTGGCTTCACCAGAAAGTTATTATAAGGGGGGCACATGTTGGTGGCCATCAGCATTTTGTAGACAGAACAGCAACAGGAAGGGCGGGATCAGGATGGCGCAACCAGGGCAAGACTGGGTGTAGATGGGGAACCATTGGCAGAGTGGTGGTAAGAAAATAAGGGGAATCACAGTTGGGGGGCACATCGGGAGCCAGACATTACCCTGGCCTCCCGGCGACAATACAGTTTGACATTTGCTGCATTTAAAGGACTTAAACATTTGGCATCATCTCTTAAAGGTTCAAAGTGTAAAACACACTCAAAACAGGAAATCACATAAATATTCAACCAAATCATATGAACAATTAAGAATTATGTTGACTAATATCTTAAAAATAAAAGGTGCCTACAAATATGAATTTTTATTTTATTTAACATTGAAATAATATTTTACAGTAATAACAACTAAATTATATAAGCATATTGTTAAAACCATGAAAAAAACTATTAATTTGACCTTGGAGTATGACATAGATGTAAACTAATTAATTTAGAACAAGTATAAAAACATTTGTGTGTGTCTGTTGTGGCTTATTCAATCAGAGGTGAATGTTGCAAGCACAACTCCAGTCTTATTTTGTAATTGGCTAAGCAACATAATCAGAGAAACTTATTTTCCTCTAATGCTGGACACTAAATGAAACGCAGGACCATTATACCTCTTCTAATCAATATTTTGCTAATGTTAATAAAGAGAAAAGCAAACAGAGCTTTATTTTTGTCTGATATAGGTCTAAAAAAAATATATAAAGTGTCAGTAATTGGTTTCCTTTTTGATCAAAAGTTTAAATTTGTTATGATGTTGTACCCATGCCTTAGGTCACAAATACTGTGTGTTGGATTAGTAACTAAAATCACAAACTTATTTAGATATAATGTAACAATTTATTGAGACATAATTGGATAATTACATTACATCTTATAGTTATACAATTTTAAAAAAGTTTCCAATTTACTTCTATTATCAAATTTGCTTTGTTCCCGTGGTATTCTTTGTTAAAAAGATACCTAAATAGGCATCTGGATCACTATATGGTAGAAAATAATAAAACTGCTGCCATAAAGTGCATCAGAAATGGGCTGGCTCCTAAGCTTACATCCCTTCTTTTCAACAAAAGATACAAAGAAAACAAAAACAAATTGATAATAAAAGTAAATTAAAAAGTTGCTTATATTCGCATCCTCTTTCTTAATCATGAAATGTTTTTTTTTGGGTGTCAGATCCCTTTAACAGTTAGATAATTACCAATCAACACATACTAAGCTTAGAAGTTTACAGACTAGGAGATCAGTATCTCGTATCATTTCTCACAGGCAGAGAACCTTCAAAAACACAAGACTCAGATAATCAGCGGCAAAGCATTTAGGCATAATACAGACATTGAGGCCGAATAATCATGCTCCAAATGAACCTTAATGCTCCTGATCTGCTGCCTCTGAGGCTGCGGTCTGCAATCCGCTGATCCTATACGATCGAGCTGATTGACACCCCCTGCTAGCGGCCTTGAATCTGCAGGGGGCTGCATTGAACAAACAGTTCTAGTGAACATACACTGTCGGCTTCAGCGATGTCTGTCGGACGTGATACGATATAGGGTATCATGTCGGACAGACATTGATAAATTGGCCCCATAGGCTTAAAGTCTATCAGACCTCAGATTTTATAAAATGATTGAAATTAACACACATTGTAAGAATAAATATGCAACTGAGATGTTTTTTAAAAAAAAAAAAACATAACTATATATGAGATTTGAGCAGTAATAACTAGGTATGTGCAAAATTTCTGAATTTGACATTGGGGTAATTAATGTGTGTTAAAAATGTCCTTATACATCCAAAGACACCTGCACGCTCCTGAGCTGCTATCAGCCTACCTACATTTACACTTCAACAAAGGATACCAAGAGAACAAAAAATGAACAATAGAAATTAATTTAAAATAAAAATTGTATGTTCTAACTGACTCATGAACATTACATTTTGACTTTACTAACCCTTTAAATCTATTGTTATGATGTACCATTAATAATAATTTAATGTGCTTCTCTTTACACTGAAAACATTGATAATGTACATTATTTTGTGGTAAATATTTTCTCTTCCACAACCCTTAGTTAATAACAATATCCAGTTCACTAAATCTTTTGATAACAAATTAAACATTTTAGTGTCTTTAAAATTTTAATTATTTCTCATGAAATGTTTTTTTGTGCTACATTAGAAGAAAACCCACACAGGGTAACAGTCTACAGATAATATTTATCTCAACCTTAATATGTTTTGTCATTTAACACAACTTTCAACCTTTAACAAACAAAAACTCCTGTAAAACTGCTGTATTTTTGCTGTTGTGCCTGATTGATGTGTGAACACAGTAACTTGAAACATACCTTGATGTAGTAAAGTTCAGAACTGCAAAACAAAGCCACAATATTTCCAAAGGGGCATACAAGCCAGGAAAGCTTTTCTATTCTCCAAGTAAACTTCTGCCATGGAACAAAAATACTTCTGACCTCTGAAAAATTGTTTAGGGACCCAGCAAATGTCTAAATAATTTGATGCACTTTCAAAAATGACATTATCAGTCAGGATATGAACAATGGAAGTTTGTGACATCAAATAGGTTTCTCCCAATACATTTATAGCAATAAAAATAGTCAGTGAAGCTTGGTACTAAAGCTTCTGATTTGCCTTTTGTTGCAACTTAAAGGGGGCATTAGACATCAAAGAGACTTTAAAACCAAATCATTTTTTCGTGATTCAGTCAGGGCATGCAATTTTAAACAACTTTCCATTTTATTTCTATCATCTAATTTGTTTTGTTCTTTTTATATCCTTTGTTGAAAAGCATATCTAGATAGGCTCAGGAGCTGCTGAATGGTGGGTGCACATGTATGCCTCATGTTACTGGCTCACCCATGGGTATTGCTGTTTCTTCAACAAAAGATACTATGAGAAGGAAGCAAAAGAGTTAATAGAATAAATTAGAAACTTGGGTTTCATGCCCCTTTAACTAAATGCTAGATAGAATGATACATTCAAAGCAGATATTAACCTGAGAATAATGTGCAGATGAATATTTGTTTTAAGTTATATTTGTTGTCTAAATATTGAAAACGTAGGGAAGGCTACAAATGAATAACTAGAGTGTGCAGCCAATGACTGCGTGGAATATATGGGCATGAAAGTGTAAAAAGAAAATGCACTAACATAGTAAGCAATATGCAAACAACAGTGCAATAACAAAATGCTCTACTTACGTGTTTAGACAGTGCAAAGAGATCTACACTATGCACTACTGGGAGCTAGCTGAGCACAAGAGACAAATCACCAGCTAGCTCCCAGTAGTGCATTGCTAAACATATGTACATATACTTTTCAAATTGGATTGAACAGTAAATTGTAAATTGTGAAAGTTTAATATTGACTTTCATATCCATTTAAAGGGACTCAAAACCCAAAACAATTTCTTTCAGGATTCAGATAGAGAATACAATTTTAAACAACTTCCAATTAACTTCTATTATCTAATTTGCCTCATTAGCTTGATATCCTTGTTGAAGAAACAGCAATGCATTTGAGTAAGCCAATAACATGAGGCATATATTTTCAGCCACCAATCAGCATCTCCTGGGCCTATCTAGTTGTGCTTTTCAGCAAAGGATACCAAAAGAAAAAAAAACAATTAGATAGAAGTAAATTGAAAAGTTGTTCAAAATTGCATGATCTCTCTAAGGGTCTGATGGTATACAAATCTCCGCTCAGACGAGATTATATAATTATTCCTCCAGCACTGCAAGATCCCTAGTAAAATTGTAAAAAGGGACATTTTGCTATACTCCTCCAACTGGCATTCCCTGCATTTCTATATGTGAAGAGGAGACAAGCTGTCATCATGACATGCCAGTTCTGCTGCATTTACACTTTGTACTTTGTATTCTACTTTACTTTACACTTTGGATTAAGTTTAATTACATTTAAACTTTGCACTTTCTATTTTATTTTGAATACAGCAGTATATTTAGGATTTCGACTTTATAAATTTTGATTATGGTTTGACATTTCTGTGTAACTTTAAAACATTAGGATCATACTTTGTATATTTATGTGTATGTTTTACAAATTACATTGCAATTTGTATTTCTTCTATTTAAAATAAAATTGAACAACTCATAGCTTCAGTTTCCCAGAGAGCTTCATTACTTTCTATGGGTCTGATAAGCAAAGATTTTCTAGTTTGGAGAGGAATTAAAGTATATCACAGGGGCAGAACTCACTGAATTCTGTAACTAAAAGTGCGGAACCTGCAAGTCCCAAAAAGATAAGAGATGCCTTCTATCGAAAGTTATAAGGCTCTTTGGGTTACAGAATTTCACAGGGGAGAGAAAAGTTAACTGGACAACACCTGGGGATGATATAAAGGCTTAGTCTGTAGCAAATTCAAAGTAAACTGAAATGTTTTCACTGCTAGTTTTACTAGAGTTTGCCACTAGTTTAATACACTTTTCTGTGAGCTAAATTAATGTATTGTGAATTTTGTGCAGACTTCACTTGCATACAGCTGGCGAGATTTTTCAGTGACACCAGCTTGTATAAACTGCTTAAAACTTTTCACAAGTATTGTGAGAGAGCTTCGGACATACCCTGTGAACTCCCCTACGCAGCCCAGGGAACTCCCCTGTTCCTCCCACTTTCTGAAGCTGTGTTTTATTTTACAATTGAGAAAATACAAAGAGCAATGTAACTTGTAAAAGATATCAAGAAATATACCAAGTATGACCCTAATTTGTTAAAGTAACACGGAAACTTTCAAAACATAATCATAATTTGTAAAATCACTGTTATATATAAATCTAAATGTATTAAAATATAAAAAAGAAAGTACAAAGCTTAAATGCTATAATACTGAAAATATCCAATCTGAAATGTAAAGTAATATAAAATACAAAACTCTCATATCATGCAGTGCTATATTTCACTGGGCTAGTCTCTCCTTCACATACAGAAATGCAAAGAACACCCCTTAGATAAGTATAGCAAAACCTGCCTGTCTAGAATCTTGTGAGAGACATCACAGTGCTGGAGGGTTCTGCCTTCTTTTCTTTGAGCATTTAGTGAGTTTAGTCCCTGTGAAGTCTGCACTGCAATTTCTCTCCAAGCATGATAATCTTTTATCACATCACTGCATCAGGCTCTAAATCATGAAAGAAAATACTTGGGTTTGGAGTCTTTACTTCCACTTCGGACAGAAACTGGGAATCCCACAATTTTCAAAGTTACATTATAGGAACAGGGAACAAAAAAATAAATAAAAGTATTATGCAATGGTTTTTAACTACATAATTAGACATTGCTTTTAACAATCTGTGTTGCATGTCCCTTTAAATGCACATTAACATCATTTATTTGTTGTATCTATATTTGTTAGTTTCAAAACCCCAGTTAAAAGCTTTTCATATGAACAGTTCTTGTAATTTAATTTCCCTTTAATTGATTGCAATTTACTTATATGACTTGTGACTATATGTGGTCTTGTATTTATAATGATACTTTATTGATAATATTAATAGATTTACTGTGATTTATTTTTATTACAGCCTGATTTTATATTTAGTCGAGTTCCATAGGAGGAGACATACAGGATGGATTAAAAGGATTTTTGTGATTAACAACAAATTCTGCAGGGAACAGGCATTATAACCTCCAGGGACAGATTTCAGGGGAGGCTAAGCAAGCCAAGGCATTGTGGTCAGGAATCAATAAGGGGTTATACACAACAGGAGAGATGATGGCTCACACACAAGAGAGAACAGTACAAAGGGAATGAAGGGTAACATATTGCAAAGATAGCACAAAGCTATCATGAGGGAGATGTTAGATGTCACAAATAAGGTAGAGTTTGTACATGGGGAGAAATCAAGGATACACTAAGTAGAGAATAGCATAAAAGGATGCGGAATAGTGCAAGTACGGAAGCAGATGGCACAAAAGGGACCGAGGATAGCATAAAGCAAAGAGAATGCACACAAAAAAGAGATAGTATGGTACAACTGAGTTAGAGCACAGTTAAAGGGACATGAAACTCAAATATTTTCTTTCATGATTTAGAAAGAGTAATGTAATTTTAAACAACTTTCTAATTTACTTCTATTATCTAATTTGATTCATTCTCTTTATATCCTTTTCTGAAAAGCATATCTAGATAGGCTCAGTAGCTGCTGATTGGTGGCTGCACATAAATGCCTTGTGTGATTGGCTTACCCATGTGCATTGTTATTTCTTACACAAAGGATATCTAAATAATGAAGCAAATTAGATAGTAGAAGTAAATTGGGATGTTTTTTAAAATTGTATTCTCTATCTGAATCATGAAAAAAACATTTTGGGTTTAGCGTCCCTTTAAGTGACGATGGCGAGAGATTAAATACATGAATATAGGCTGGAGGGGTGACATAAAGGGGTATAGGGGGGTACATTACAAAAGCCAGCGATGACATAAAAGGGAAGAGACTGGCACAAAAGGGAGGGTGATATAAAGGGTGAGGGGTTGGTAATAAAAGGGAAGGTGACATAAAGGGGTATAAGCTGGCACAAAATTGAGGGTGACATAAATGGGGATAGGTGGTCAAAAAGGGAGGGATGACAAAGGGGTAACAGGCTGGTAAAAAAAGGAGGGTGACATAAAAAACTATAGCTGTACAAAAGGGAGTTGTGACATAAAGTGGCTGATACAAAAGGGATGGGTGACAGATGCTGGCACAAAGGGAAAGGGCTTAAAGGGACAGTTTACTCAAAAAAATTCTCCCCTTTAATTTGTTCCCAATGATCCACTTTACCTGCTGGAGTGTATTAAATTGTTTACAAGTAGCTCCTTTACCCTTATATTGGCATTTGAAATTGTTAATTTAACATGTGGTATCCCCACCTATTCTGAAAGTTTGTGGCCGCGCGTACCAGCTATAGATAAGCTTTGTAAACACAGCCAGCAGAAGAAATTACACTCCCAGCGTGATAAAGCAGAGATAAGGTAATAAAATGTTGATTTTCCAGTGTTCTCTCAAAGTATTGGTGACTGTTTTAAGGACAGATATAAGATAAAGAAGCAGGTATATGTGCACAATGTGATACAGTAATGAGATCTGATTATACCTACAGATATAAGATACAGACACATGTATATGTACACAATGTGATACAGTAATGAGATCTGATTATACCTACAGATATAAGATACAGACACATGTATATGTACACAATGTGATACAGTAATGAGATCTGATTATACCTACAGATATAAGATACAGACACATGTATATGTACACTGTGTGATACAGTAATGAGATCTGATTATACCTACAGATATAAGATACAGACACATGTATATGTACACAATGTGATATAGTAATGAGATCTGATTATACCTACAGATATAAGATACAGACACATGTATATGTACACAATGTGATACAGTAATGAAATCTGATTATACCTACAGATATAAGATAAAGACACATGTATATGTACACAATGTGATACAGTAATGAGATCTGATTATACCTACAGATATAAGATAAAGAAGCAGGTATATGTACACAATGTGATAAAGTAATGAGATCTGATTATACCTACAGATATAAGATACAGACACATGTATATGTACACAATGTGATACAGTAATGAGATCTGATTATACCTACAGATATAAGATACAGACACATGTATATGTACACAATGTGATACAGTAATGAGATCTGATTATACCTACAGATATAAGATACAGACACATGTATATGTACACAATGTGATACAGTAATAAGATCTGATTATACCTTCAGATATAAGATAAAGACACATGTATATGTACACAGTGTGATACAGTAATGAGATCTGATTATACCTACAGATATAAGATACAGACACATGTATATGTACACAATGTGATACAGTAATGAGATCTGATTATACCTACAGATATAAGATACAGACACATGTATATGTACACAGTGTGATACAGTAATGAGATCTGATTATACCTACAGATATAAGATACAGACACATGTATATGTACACAATGTGATACAGTAATGAGATCTGATTATACCTACAGATATAAGATACAGACGCATGTATATGTACACAATGTGATACAGTAATGAGATCTGATTATACCTACAGATATAAGATAAAGACACATGTATATGTACACAGTGTGATACAGTAATGAGATCTGATTATACCTACAGATATAAGATAAAGAAGCAGGTATATGTACACAATGTGATACAGTAATGAGATCGGATTATACCTACAAGCTCAACCTATTTTATTAGGCTGTGGCTTCAAAACACAAAATCAGAGCTTTAATATACACAAATAAGCCTTAAAAAGCTAATTTTCATAAATTTTTTACTCTGCAGTTGGTAAAAAAGCAATTGTAAACACATTAAGGGAAAAACTATTTTACAGTATACTGTCCGTTTAAGCAGCACGCACAGATCCATGGGTGGTTCGATCTAGATCATATCATTTGTACATGCAAAAGGTTACCGTAACGCTAAGCATCAAAGCTACAATAGATACAAGTTGAGTACTTCCTAACCTTTATGTTATAAAACCCCTAAACTTTCTTCTTGCTCTGTGTAGAGCACTGCGCATGTAAAAAAAAAGCACTACCCTTCAAATTCAGGGCAGTTGGCAGCTTTGAGGTTTGGGTGTGGTACAATAATGAATGGGGGTTCATATTACCCCTCCCCGCACTTCTTTAGATCTGCCTCTACATGGCAGAAAGCCATACATTAAACTGTGTGAGGATTAAGGTAACAAGAGGACATGTTACTAGAAGCTGCCTCAGCATCACAAATACAATAATCTTTCTGAGAGCACCAGATTGTTTATGAGTTACAAGAATATATGAAATGATATTGTTTTCCCCTTCTGCTTGCTGGTGTAATGGCTGCTTTGTTAGTGTGCGGTGCGTTCCTCATTTTATTACCTGCTTCTGTTTCCCATGTAATTGAAAAGTCAATAAAATACTATTAAAAAACAGTCAGACTAATCTACTTGCGAATTGTCTTTACAAATGGTGAGACCCACACAGATTGTGTGTTTTGGAAATTGCAAAAATATAGTCAAGAGATTAATGGTACTAAACTAAATGAACGTAGGCAAGGGAAGAGAGAAATTACTCACGGCATAAGGCAAGAATATCATTAGTATTTGTTTTCCAGTGTGAACTTTGCCTGCCGCCCCTGTTATACAGCTGATTGGTCTGTGATCTATCTTTACGGAATTCATTTTAACCACGGTGGTCTTCGGATGAGATTCTCCATCAAATAGATAAAAATCTGCTGCATAGCTTCTGGCTAAGAGAAAGGACTTTTTTTATTCAGTCAATAAATTAATCTGTGGACAGTATTCTGTTTGCTAGTTTAAAACAGAAGGAAAATATGAAGAAAAAAAAAGATAAAAATTGAAAAAAAGCTGACATAAAAAAAAAAATACATTTTTAGTAGAGTGAGGTAAGGATAGTCAGATCACTCTGAACCTTCATTGGCTGATTAGATAACCAATGAGAATTTTGTAAAGAATATTATAAATTAAGATAAAATTTTCTAGGCTGTCAGAATGGACCAAAGATGTTACCCGGGGCAAACATGGGAGCAGGCCCGGACTGATTATAAAGCATTTAGGGCATTTGCCCCATGGGCCGGGCCAGTTGGTTTAGCCTCACCAAGTCACTAGTTTTATTCTTTGTGAATGATGTAGCGCCAGCCCTGTCCTGCCTTTCACTGCCTTGCTATACCTGTGAGCCAGATTGGGGGAATTCCATCAGTTCTGTTATGATGAGAGACTCTAACTATACAGGCTGAAAGCAATAAGCGATTATTCTCTATTTGGTTCATGCCAGTAGGACGTTCCATGCCGTCCTAGCAGTGCTAGACTTTAACACCATTAGGACAGCACCTTTTTTGGTGTCCTGTAGCCTTTTCCGTTTAGGCAATGGCAAATTGGACTGGGGAGCATGCCTAGCATCATAGGCAGCCCTCATAATCTGATCCCAGCATTGAAATCACGTGATCGTCAAAAGTTATCTCGAAAAGTATTTGAAAAGTGAGTAGAGAACATATTGTGATCACTGAGCAGTTTTTCGGCTCCATAGTGTAAATAGGGCTTTTTTCAAGTGGCCGAAAATGTATTTGCGAGTGTGAGAAGCAGACGAACATGTGCTATTGTGATTACGCTGAATCGAAAATGAGCCTTTTTGGGTTAAAAAACAGCTGATAGATTGTGATCGTGGCCTAGATTCGAATTGACCCCAAAGTTTGCAACCAAGTCTAGGCTAAAGACAACATTCTCAGTAATGGATATTACTAAATGAAACAGTGGGGAAAATGATATGGTTATTACTACACGGTCTAGTGACCTTTTTATGTCTAATACTTCTGCACATATTTGTGTTATCAGAATATAATGTTCATTTGTTCAGGGATTTTGCTTCTGTTAGTAGGGGAGAGAAATACCACAAAGCTATTAATAGCTACAGAATTGAGATTAAGAGATGATTTCACATAATTAGTATTTATGGAATAAAGATTTGGAGGATCATCAAAAAGATTTTATAGATCAAGTGTCAAAAATTGCTGAGGTTGGTTTCAACAAGGGTTACAGCATCCTATTGAGATTTAAAGGGACATGCTAGATATAATTATGTATGCAAAGCAAATACAGTATTAGCCAGAGGAAAATATGCATATATTATATGTGTTCCTTTAACCCTTTAACTACCAGGAATTTTAGAGAAAAACTTGTCCGGAGATTTTTTAACATTTTTGCTATCACTCCATTTAAACAAAATAGGGCCTTTGTTTTTTGATTTACCTATGAAAACTATATATTTTTGGCAGTGGATGAAAGTTTCAACTATTTATTCACACAATAAAGAAATGATTTTTATCAAAAAAAGTTAAAAAACAAAAAGATTTTTAAAAGGTTAATTATCACATTCCACAAAAACCTGACACAAATCTGTTTATTGGTATCCTCTGTTTCACCGAAGACCAAACAAACTCTCATTTGGCATAGAATTGTCTAAATTCTCAAAATTGACCCCGAAGATTTTTTTTTTCTATAAATATACGGTATATATGATATATTCCAAATGTGATCATAGAAAAAGAAAATAATTCACTTTTTCACAAATTGAGTTTCTCACTGAAATTATTTACACACAACAAGTGAAGTAAAAATACAAATGATTTTAAAAGTTTTTTCTTTGCAATAGCAGACATGTATGGGCTTGTCATTGGATTTGGTAATTTGATCATTTGAAGGTTGCTAATTGCAGCTGTGAAGCACAGTTCTGAAAGGGGATTTTTAAAAACATTTGGGTAAATTGGTTAATGACTTCTTTGATATGCTATCACACCCACAATCTGGTTTTCCTCCATTCTCATCTGCTGAGGTCAATGACAAACAGATATGATTAAGTCTCTAGAGGGTGACTATAGCACTGTTAGGTCTGGAGACTGAACTTCCATTTGGAAAGCCAACAATTTTCAGAGTTAAATCAGAAAAAGGGCAAAAATAAATCATTTAAAATATTACGAAGCTTTTTCTATGCATAATTAAAGATTTTATAGGAGAATCTCAAGGTTTTTATGCCCCTTTGAATGTTGTGTTTAACTCTTATGGTCTCCATGTATGAAGCAGTGTAAGCTACTCTGGAGCCCTTGCACATGTTGGCCTGCTTCTTACACCCTTCACCACATCTGAGTCCCTTCTCTCATGCGATTGGTCGCACAAGTGAAGGGGCGGGCATTTCACACTCAGCGGAGTGTGTAATGATGCATACTGGCCAGCAAAGGCATGCGGACAGCTTCTCAAGTTTTAATTCATGGGGCCCTAAGTGTCAAGTGATGAATTGTTTGCTTGTTGGTGATCTACAGATATCAAGTGCTATCTAGGCTAATACTGTACAATGTCATTAACATAAGAGATTGGGCAGGGTACATTATTCCATATCACTTTGTACAGACTAAGGTGATTTCAGTGCCACACAAGATCAATACTCACCTCTTATATATGGTGAGAAACCCCACCCCAGAGCAACAGAGCAGATCCCCCCAAAAGATCTATACACTCCCTATATTATTAGCAGCCATAATGACCCGAGTGCCACAATCCTAACCTCAGTCCAGATCCATAACCTCTGCATTTTTTATTTTCACTAGATCAGATCCCAGACCAGGTTCGAGCCCTTTGCTTTCTTTTTTATCTTTATTCCGTAGGTTGTCCAGCAATACGTGTCTCAAAACACTGAAGAAAGTAAGTAAGCCCCTGCTTTATACTACCCCCCCCACGCACACACTTTATGCAGGGAGAGCACTAGTCCCAATTTGTGTAGCCCTCCCTCTGCATTGCTTAGGAACCATTTTAACCCCTTAATTTGCTCCACTCCTAATTAAAGCCTAGATTACATGTGGAAAGCTATTGATAGTACAGGGTGCATTATCCATACTGTAGCCCTGCGCTAAGAAAAGAAAACCATCTGCTATTACATGGGAAGAGTAAAGAGATTTACCAGAGAATGTTAGCGCACATGGATAGCGCAGGGTGCACACACACACACTCATATATTATCTATAATAGATAGAGATATATATCAATTTCAATTTATAAGTATAGATTAAGCTTTGTACCTTACTATGTGACCACTTATGTCTTCTGTTTTATTATCATATTGTGGAATACCTTTGAAATAAAAAGATATTTACAAAAAAAAGTATAGATTAAAACTTTGAAGAACTCCAGTATTTTCTCCTTTGGTGTAGCGCACCTTTAACTTAGAGTACCTTCCACTTAGTGCTCGAACAGTTGCCAGGACCTGCGTTTTTAATCATGCCCCTAGATGTCTATTATGTGAGGGATTTAGCACAGCCTCGCTATCTGACCTCCAGATGTTAGTGCACCCTAGGCTTACAATCTTAGATAGGCTTAGAGGGGTCTAATCTTTAAAAGGACAGAAAACCCTATATCTTTCATGATTCAGATAGAACATACAATTTCTAACAACTTTCCAATTTATTTCTATTATCAAATTTTCGTTTGTATTCTTCTTATCCTTTGCTATAAAGCAGGAAGGTGAGTTCAGGAGTGTGCACATGTCTGCAGTACTATATGGCCGCAGTTTTGCAACAATGTTATACATTAGCAAGCCCACTAGATGGCAGCACTATTTCCTGTTATGTAGTCCTCAGACACGTGCACACTACCTATCTAGATATTTCTTTAGTAGAGGTAAATTGGAATGGTATGCTCGGTTTGAATCATAAAAGAACATTTTTTAGTTTTTGTGTCCCTTTAAAAAGTATGGCTGCCAGTATGAAGTTTTGAAGGGGGTACTGGTGTGCAGGCGGTAACCAACATCTCACAGCAACCACACAAATCTACCACTGGGTCTGTTTAGGGGACAATAACACAGAGAGAGATGCAGGAACAAGCTTTGTGTTCACATTTTCTTCTTTTTGGAACTTATCTACACAATCTGACTATTGAAAGCTGGTTGCAAACAAATTAAGCTACTCTAATAAAAAGGTCTCACCTGCAATATGTTCCCTGACTTTTATTTCCAGTTATTGTAAGTAAATGTCTATAAAATCCTTTTTCTATGAGCCGCCAGTTACTCTGCTGAGTAAAATATTAATGCATTCTCATTTGCCATGTGCATCTATTATGTGAGGGTAACTTATGGGAAATAATTCTTTTTTTAGCTTGGTTTGTTGCTTACAACATGAGCGGTAAATGACGCCTGAATATGTAACTGTTTAGGGAGTCCAATCGCTTATAGCTTTTATATCCATAAATATTATATTTAATAAGGGCAAATGTTCTTTTCACGTTTCACGTTGACGCTCAGTGACTTCCTGCTGTAATGGAAGGGTCAGTTTTCAGCACCGACTCTTGCGACTTGTGTTGCTGTTTCTAGGAATCATCATATTTTATGCTTGAGTAAATATGCTTTTCTATATTTTCAATTGATGTTGTTTTGTGGATCTGCATTACTGCAGTCTATCTGTGTTTTTTGTCCCTGATACCTAGACAAGCAGGATACATGTGCACTGCTTGCTTCTTACTGAGACAGTTTTAACCTTTTAACGCCGTTATGCCGTTCTATTCCGTCATAATTACACTGGGCTTTAAAGCCGTTGTGACGGAATAGAACGTCATAGCTAACGGCTGTCCTGAAGTCTACTGTGCTTCTCAAATTTGATTGCTGTCTGGAGGGCGTTCCTAGGGTTATAGGGACACCCCCCAGACCCGATCCAATAATGGAAATCTTGCGATCGTGCACACAGTTGTTCCGATGTAGACACTTTAACCCCATCAGGAAAGGGTTAACAAGCATTTATTTGTGCATGTGTGATTGCATGAGTGCACGTGAGCCTACGTGTGGGGTTTATTTGGTATGTGTGTCATATATGGCATGTGTGGTGTTTATAATGTGTGTGTGTATTTTTTTATGTGGTGTGTGTAGTTTGTGAAGTGTGTGTATATTTGGGTCTGTAGTGTGTGTGTTTATTGTGTGCACACTAGTGTGCCTGTTTATGGGTGTGTGATGCATTTAGTTTGTGTTTTAATGGGTGTGTGTATTTGAGTGTAGGTGTGTGTGTCTGCTTGTTATGTGTGTAGTGAAGTGTGTCGGGAATTATTGTTTGTGTACGTATGGCTCTGTAGTGTGTGTTTATTGTGTATGCATTGGTTTGTCTGGGAATGGGTGTGTGGTGTATTTAATGTGTGTGTGTGATGTGTGTAGTGAAGTGTATGCATTTAGTGTGTGTATGGGTCTATAGTGTGTGTGTGTGCACTAGTTTGTGTGTGAATGGGTGTGTGGTGTATTTAATGTGTGTGTGTGTGATGTGTGTAGTGAAGTGTGTGCATTTAGTGTGTGTATGGGTCTATAGTGTGTGTGTGTGCACTAGTTTGTGTGTGAATGGGTGTGTGGTGTATATAGTTTGTGTGTGTGTATGTATGTATAAGTCTATAATGTGTGTGTGTTTATTGTGTGCACACTAGTGTTTCTGTGTATGGGTGTGTGATCCATTTAGTTTGTGTTTTAACCCCTTAATGACCAATGACCACAGCACTTTTCCATTTTCTGTCTGTTTGGGACCAGTGCTATTTTTACATTTATGTTTAGTTGTAATTTTCCTCTTACTCATTTACTGTACCCACACATATTATATACCATTTTTCTCGCCATTAAATGGAATTTCTAAAGATATAATTATTTTCATAATTTCTTATAATTTACTATAAAAAAAAAATATGAGAAAGAATTAGAAAAAAACACACTTATTCTAACTTTGACCCCCAAAATCTGTTACACATCTACAACCACCAAAAAACACCCATGCTAAATAGTTTCTAAACTTTGTCCAGAGTTTAGAAATACCCAATGTTTACATGTTCTTTGCTTTTTTTGCAAGTTATAGGGCAATAAGTACAAGTAGCACTTTGCTATTTCCAAACCACTTTTTTTTCTCAAAATTAGCGCTAGTTACATTGGAACACTGATATCTGTCAGGAATCCCTGAATATCCCTTGACATGTATATATTTTTTATAAAAGACATCCCAAAGTATTGATCTAGACCCATTTTGGTATATTTCATGCCACCATTTCACCACCAAATGCGATCAAATAAAAAAAAATGTTCACTTTTTCACAAATTTTTTCACAAACGTTAGGTTTCTCACTGAAATTATTTACAAACAACTTGTGCAATTATGGCATAAATGGTTGTAAATGCTTCTCTTGGATCCCCTTTGCTCAGAAATAGCAGACATATATGGCTTTGACGTTGCTTATTGGTAATTAGAAGGCCGCTAAATGCCACTGTGCACTACACGTGTATTATGCCCAGCAGTGAAGGGGTTAATTAGGGAGCATGTAGGGAGCTTTATGGGGTAATTTTAGCTTTAGTGTAGTGTAGTAGACAACCCAAAGTATTGATCTAGGCCCATTTTGGTATATTTCATGCCACCATTTCACCGCCAAATGCGATCAAATAAAAAAAAAATGTTAAATTTTTCCAAATTTTAGGTTTCTCACTGAAATCATTTTCAAACATTTTGTGCAATTATGGCACAAATGGTTGTAAATGCTTCTCTGGGATCCCCTTTGTTCAGAAATAGCAGACATATATCGCTTTGGCATTGCTTTTTGGTAATTAGAAGGCCGCTAAATGCCGCTGCGCACCACACGTGTATTATGCTCAGCAGTGCAGGGGTTAATTAGGGAGTTTGTAGGGAGCTTGTAGGGTTAATTTTTGCTTTAGTGCAGTGTAGTAGACAACCCCAATTATTGATCTAGGCCCATTTTCGTATATTTCATGCCACCATTTCACCGCCAAATGCGATCAAATTAATAAAAATAGTCAACTTTTTCACAAACTTTAGGTTTTTCACTGAAATTATTTACAAACAGCTTATGCAATTATGGCACAAATGGTTGTAAATGCTTCTCTGGGATCCCCTTTGTTCAGAAATAGCAGACATATATGGCTTTGGTGTTGCTTTTTGGTAATTAGAAGGCCGCTAAATGCCACTGCGCACAACACAGGGTTAATTTTAGCTTTAGTGTAGAGATCAGCCTCCGACCTGACACATCACACCCCCTGATCCCTCCCAAAGAGCTCTCTTCCCTCCCCCACCCCACAATTGTCCCTGCCATCTTAAGTACTGGCAGAAAGTCTGCCAGTACTAAAATAAAAGGTATCTTTTTTGTGTGCATATTTACATATGCTGCTGTGTAGGATTCCCCCCCTTAGCCCCCAACCTCCCTGATCCCCCCCAAAACAGCTCTCTAACCCTCCCCCTCTGCCTTATTGGGGGCCATCTTGGGTACTGGCAGCTGTCTGCCAGTACCCAGTTTGCAAATAAAAATGTTTTTTGTTAATTTATTTTAGTTTTTTCTGCAGTGTAGCTTCCCCCCAAGACCAATCCCCCACCCCCTCCCAGATCACTTAGATGACTTTCATCAGGGATTTTACCCCTCCTTTCTCCCCATTACATAAAAAAAAGTTTCTGTAGTGTAAGCAGTTCCCACCCGCTCCCTCCCCGTGCTCTCTCTGCACTGGAGGGGTAAAAATTGTTATTGTAGGATGCCTTGATATCGAGGCATCCTGCAATAACAGGAAAGCAGCTGGAAGTGATCAGGATCGCTTCCAGCTGCTTTCCAAACCGAGGACGTGCAGGGTACCTCCTTGGTCATTAAATTACTTTTTTAAGAGGATGTACCCTGCACGTCCTCGGTCGTTAAGGGGTTAATAGGTGTGTGTGTTTGAGTGTATGTGTGTGATTGTGTGTGAATGTCTGCATGTTATATGTGTTGTTTTAAGTGTGTGCATTTAGTTTGTGTGTGTATGTATGGGTTTGTAGTGTGTGTGATGTGTGTGTGTGATGTGTGTAGTGAAGTGTGTGCATTTAGTGTGTGTGTATATATATATATATATATATATATATATATATATATATATATATATGGGTCTGTAGTGTGTGTTTATTGTGTGCACACTAGTGTTTATGTGTATGGGTGTGTGATTCATTTAGTTTGTGTTTTAATAGGTGTGTGTATTTGAGTGTAGGTGTGTGTGTGTGTCTGCTTGCTATGCGTGTAGTGAAGTGTGCGGGGAATTAGTGTGTGTACATATGGCGCTGTAGTGTGTGTTTATTGTGTATGCACTAGTTTGTCTGGGAATGGGTGTGTTTTGTATTTTATTTGTGTGTGTGATGTGTGTAGTGAAGTGTGTGCATTTAGTGTGTGTGTGTATGTATGGGTCTGTAGTGTGTGTGTGCTTATTGTGTGCACACTAGTGTGTCTGTGTATGGGTGTGTGATTCATTTAGTTTGTGTTTTAATAGGTGTGTGTATTTGAGTGTAGGTGTGTGTGTGTGTGTCTGCTTGTTATGTGTGTAGTGAAGTGTGTGCATTTAGTGTGTGTGTACATATGGCGCTGTAGTGTGTGTGTGTTTATTGTGTGCACACTAGTGTGTCTGTGTATGGGTGTGTAATGCATTTTGTTTGTGTTTTAATGGGTGTGTGTGTGTGAGTGTATGTGTGTGATTGTGTATGTATGTCTGCATGCTATGGGGTAAATTTAGCATGGTGCGGACAGACACTATAGTGAATCATGTCCACCTCACATCGATAAATGCCGACAGCATGCGCTGTTGGCATTTATCATTACATCAGCAGTTCTGGTGAACTGCTGGTGCAATACCGCCGGCTGCAGATTCGCGGCCAATCGGCCGCTAGCAGGGGGTGTCAATCAACCCAATTGTATTCGATCGGACTGATTGCTGTCCGCCACCTCAGATGTGGCGGACAAGTTAGGGAGCAGTGGTCTTAGGACCGCTGCTTCTTAACTTCCGCTTCAGGCGCAACCTCAGCTGCTTGATAAATCGACCCCAATGTGTGTAGTTTTAAGTGTGTGCATTTAGTGTGTGTGTATGTACGGGTTTGTAGTGTGTGTTTATTGTGTGTGCACTAGTTTGTGTGTGAATGGGTGTGTGTGCATTTAGTGTGTGTGTATGTATGGGTTTGTAGTGTGTGTTTATTGTGTGTGCACTAGTTTGTGTGTGAATGGGTGTGTGTGCATTTAGTGTGTGTGTATGTATGGGTTTGTAGTGTGTGTTTATTGTGTGTGCACTAGTTTGTGTGTGAATGGGTGTGTGGTGCATTAGGTTTGTGTGTGTATGGGTTTGTAGTGTGTGTTTATTGTGTGTGCACTAGTTTGTGTGTGAATGGGTGTGTGTGCATTTAGTGTGTGTGTATGGGTTTGTTGTGTGTGTTTATTGTGTGTGCACTAGTTTGTGTGTGAATGGGTGTGTGTGCATTTAGTGTGTGTGTATGTATGGGTTTGTAGTGTGTGTTTATTGTGTGTGCACTAGTTTGTGTGTGAATGGGTGTGTGTGCATTTAGTGTGCGTGTATGTATGGGTTTGTAGTGTGTGTTTATTGTGTGTGCACTAGTTTGTGTGTGAATGGGTGTGTGGTGCATTTAGTTTGTGTGTGTTTGGGTGTATGTGTGAAAGTTTGTGTTAAGTGTGTAGTGAAGTGTGTACATTAAGTGTATGCGTGGGTTGTTTAGTGCAGGTTTCTAATTGTGTGTTGTGCATTTAGGGTGTTTATCTAGGGGTGCTCATAGTGTAGTGAACTGCTCATTTAGCGTGCATGTGTATGTTGAGTTTGAGTGTAATAGTGTGGCTGTATATGACTGAATGGCGCATTTAGTATCTTTATGTGTGTATGTATGGTTGTGTAGTGCATATTTATAAGGTGTGTGCAGTTTGTTGTGTGTGCATTTAGTGTGTGGGTGTATGGGGTGTGTGTGCATTTAAGGTGCATGTGTCTAATGATGTGTGGTGCATTTAAGGTGTTTGTTCAGGGGTGTGTTAAGCATTGTGAAGCGTGTGCATTTAGTGTGTGGGTGTATGGGTATTTCATTGAGTTTTTGAGGCCAATGGGCTGACTCATGTTGGGCCAATAGTGGACTCTGGACTTAATTTAATTAGGGTGTGGCCTGGAAACTTTGGGGAAACTGGAATATTTACAGGGATAGGGGGACAATGCGGGTACTATTCCGTAAAATGCAGGACTGTTGCTAGCTCTTTTATAGATTTTATTTGGGCGACAAAAATTAGAATTAAAGGGACAGGAAACCCCCAAAACTTTCTTTCCAATTTACTTCTATTAGCAAATGTACTTACATTCTCTTGTTATCCTTTGCTGTAGGAATAGCATTGCACTGCTGGCAGCTATCTGAACACATCTATTTAGCCAATCACAAGAGACAAATGTGTGCAGGCACCAATCAGCAGCAGCTCCCACTAGTGTAGGATTTGTGCATATTCTTTTTCAACAAGGGATACCATGAGAACAAAGCACATTTGAAAATAGAAGTGAAGTTAAAAGGAGTCTTAAAATGACATGCTTTATCTGAATCAAGCAAGTTTAATCTTGTCTTTCCTACACCTTTAATAGCTGGAGCTGAAAACTATCTATAAAAAAGTGAGCACAGTCAGAGTAAATATGATCTTGCAGATGAAATAAATCTGGGATATTATTAACCATTCTTCTTAAGAACATTTCATGCATTAGCACATGAAGCTCACATAGGACCTGATGTATAAAAGTTCACCACCATGATGGAGAGAAATTATGCAAAATCGTTGGGATATTTTTTTAGACATAGGTGTCTCTCCTTCACATACAAAACCTTCATAGTGACATAAATATCTTTCAAATTAATATCCGTGTTTCTAACATTTTTAGGGACTTCTCCATGCTGATGAGATGTCTCAGATCATCTCAACTGAGTGGGGAGCTTTTGAATATGAGGCCACTGGGCACTGGAAATAACTTATATAAACTGATCATCACACAAATGGTAACTTGAGTCTAGAGCTGGGAAAGCATGTACCCTATAAACTGATCATCACACAAATGGTAACTTGAGTCTAGAGCTGGGAAAGCATGTACCCTATAAACTGATCATCACACAAATGGTAACTTGAGTCTAGAGCTGGGAAAACATGTACCCTATAAACTGATCATCACACAAATGGTAACTTGAGTCTAGAGCTGGGAAAGCATGTACCCTATAAACTGATCATCACACAAATGGTAACTTGAGTCTAGAGCTGGGAAAGCATGTACCCTATAAACTGATCATCACACAGATGGTAACTTGAGTCTAGAGCTGGGAAAGCATGTACCCTATAAACTGATCATCACACAAATGGTAACTTGAGTCTAGAGCTGGGAAAGCATGTACCCTATAAATTGAACATCACACAAATGGTAACTTGAGTCTCTAGCTGGGAAAGCATGTACCCTATAAACTGATCATCACACAAATGGTAACTTGAGTCTCTAGCTGGGAAAGCATGTACCCTATAAACTGATCATCACACAAATGGTAACTTGAGTCTAGAGCTGGGAAAGCATGTACCCTATAAACTGATCATCACACAAATGGTAACTTGAGTCTAGAGCTGGGAAAGCATGTACCCTATAAACTGATCATCACACAGATGGTAACTTGAGTCTAGAGCTGGGAAAGCATGTACCCTATAAACTGATCATCACACAGATGGTAACTTGAGTCTAGAGCTGGGAAAGCATGTACCCTATAAACTGATCATCACACAAATGGTAACTTGAGTCTAGAGCTGGGAAAGCATGTACCCTATAAACTGATCATCACACAAATGGTAACTTGAGTCTAGAGCTGGGAAAGCATGTACCCTATAAACTGATCATCACACAGATGGTAACTTGAGTCTAGAGCTGGGAAAGCATGTACCCTATAAACTGATCATCACACAAATGGTAACTTGAGTCTAGAGCTGGGAAAGCATGTACCCTATAAACTGATCATCACACAAATGGTAACTTGAGTCTCTAGCTGGGAAAGCATGTACCCTATATTCCTATAAACTGATCATCACACAGATGGTAACTTGAGTCTAGAGCTGGGAAAGCATGTACCCTATAAACTGATCATCACACAGATGGTAACTTGAGTCTAGAGCTGGGAAAGCATGTACCCTATAAACTGATCATCACACAAATGGTAACTTGAGTCTAGAGCTGGGAAAGCATGTACCCTATAAACTGATCATCACACAAATGGTAACTTGAGTCTAGAGCTGGGAAAGCATGTACCCTATAAACTGATCATCACACAGATGGTAACTTGAGTCTAGAGCTGGGAAAGCATGTACCCTATAAACTGATCATCACACAAATGGTAACTTGAGTCTAGAGCTGGGAAAGCATGTACCCTATAAACTGATCATCACACAGATGGTAACTTGAGTTTAGAGCTGGGAAGGCATGTACCCTATAAACTGATCATCACACAAATGGTAACTTGAGTCTAGAGCTGGGAAAGCATGTACCCTATAAACTGATCATCACACAGATGGCAACTTGAGTCTAGAGCTGGGAAAGCATGTACCCTATAAACTGATCATCACACAAATGGTAACTTGAGTCTAGAGCTGGGAAAGCATGTACCCTATAAACTGATCATCACACAAATGGTAACTTGAGTCTAGAGCTGGGAAAGCATGTACCCTATAAACTGATCATCACACAGATGGTAACTTGAGTCTAGAGCTGGGAAAGCATGTACCCTATAAACTGATCATTACACAAATGGTAACTTGAGTCTAGAGCTGGGAAAGCATGTACCCTATAAACTGATCATCACACAGATGGTAACTTGAGTCTAGAGCTGGGAAAGCATGTACCCTATAAACTGATCATCACACAAATGGTAACTTGAGTCTAGAGCTGGGAAAGCATGTACCCTATAAATTGATCATCACACAAATGGTAACTTGAGTCTCTAGCTGGGAAAGCATGTACCCTATAAACTGATCATCACACAAATGGTAACTTGAGTCTCTAGCTGGGAAAGCATGTACCCTATAAACTGATCATCACACAAATGGTAACTTGAGTCTAGAGCTGGGAAAGCATGTACCCTATAAACTGATCATCACACAAATGGTAACTTGAGTCTAGAGCTGGGAAAGCATGTACCCTATAAACTGATCATCACACAGATGGTAACTTGAGTCTAGAGCTGGGAAAGCATGTACCCTATAAACTGATCATCACACAGATGGTAACTTGAGTCTAGAGCTGGGAAAGCATGTACCCTATAAACTGATCATCACACAAATGGTAACTTGAGTCTAGAGCTGGGAAAGCATGTACCCTATAAACTGATCATCACACAAATGGTAACTTGAGTCTAGAGCTGGGAAAGCATGTACCCTATAAACTGATCATCACACAGATGGTAACTTGAGTCTAGAGCTGGGAAAGCATGTACCCTATAAACTGATCATCACACAAATGGTAACTTGAGTCTAGAGCTGGGAAAGCATGTACCCTATAAACTGATCATCACACAAATGGTAACTTGAGTCTCTAGCTGGGAAAGCATGTACCCTATAAACTGATCATCACACAGATGGTAACTTGAGTCTAGAGCTGGGAAAGCATGTACCCTATAAACTGATCATCACACAGATGGTAACTTGAGTCTAGAGCTGGGAAAGCATGTACCCTATAAACTGATCATCACACAAATGGTAACTTGAGTCTAGAGCTGGGAAAGCATGTACCCTATAAACTGATCATCACACAAATGGTAACTTGAGTCTAGAGCTGGGAAAGCATGTACCCTATAAACTGATCATCACACAGATGGTAACTTGAGTCTAGAGCTGGGAAAGCATGTACCCTATAAACTGATCATCACACAAATGGTAACTTGAGTCTAGAGCTGGGAAAGCATGTACCCTATAAACTGATCATCACACAGATGGTAACTTGAGTTTAGAGCTGGGAAAGCATGTACCCTATAAACTGATCATCACACAAATGGTAACTTGAGTCTAGAGCTGGGAAAGCATGTACCCTATAAACTGATCATCACACAGATGGCAACTTGAGTCTAGAGCTGGGAAAGCATGTACCCTATAAACTGATCATCACACAAATGGTAACTTGAGTCTAGAGCTGGGAAAGCATGTACCCTATAAACTGATCATCACACAAATGGTAAGAGCTGGGAAAGCATGTACCCTATAAACTGATCATCACACAAATGGTAACTTGAGTCTAGAGCTGGGAAAGCATGTACCCTATAAACTGATCATCACACAAATGGTAATTTGAGTCTAGAGCTGGGAAAGCATGTACCCTATAAACTGATCATCACACAGATGGTAACTTGAGTCTAGAGCTGGGAAAGCATGTACCCTATAAACTGATCATCACACAAATGGTAACTTGAGTCTAGAGCTGGGAAAGCATGTACCCTATAAATTGATCATCACACAAATGGTAACTTGAGTCTCTAGCTGGGAAAGCATGTACCCTATAAACTGATCATCACACAAATGGTAACTTGAGTCTCTAGCTGGGAAAGCATGTACCCTATAAACTGATCATCACACAAATGGTAACTTGAGTCTAGAGCTGGGAAAGCATGTACCCTATAAACTGATCATCACACAAATGGTAACTTGAGTCTAGAGCTGGGAAAGCATGTACCCTATAAACTGATCATCAAACAGATGGTAACTTGAGTCTAGAGCTGGGAAAGCATGTACCCTATAAACTGATCATCACACAGATGGTAACTTGAGTCTAGAGCTGGGAAAGCATGAACCCTATAAACTGATCATCACACAAATGGTAACTTGAGTCTAGAGCTGGGAAAGCATGTACCCTATAAACTGATAATCACACAAATGGTAACTTGAGTCTAGAGCTGGGAAAGCATGTACCCTATAAACTGATCATCACACAGATGGTAACTTGAGTCTAGAGCTGGGAAAGCATGTACCCTATAAACTGATCATCACACAAATGGTAACTTGAGCCTAGAGCTGGGAAAGCATGTACCCTATAAACTGATCATCACACAAATGGTAACTTGAGTCTCTAGCTGGGAAAGCATGTACCCTATAAACTGATCATCACACAGATGGTAACTTGAGTCTAGAGCTGGGAAAGCATGTACCCTATAAACTGATCATCACACAGATGGTAACTTGAGTCTAGAGCTGGGAAAGCATGTACCCTATAAACTGATCATCACACAAATGGTAACTTGAGTCTAGAGCTGGGAAAGCATATACCCTATAAACTGATCATCACACAAATGGTAACTTGAGTCTAGAGCTGGGAAAGCATGTACCCTATAAACTGATCATCACACAGATGGTAACTTGAGTCTAGAGCTGGGAAAGCATGTACCCTATAAACTGATCATCACACAAATGGTAACTTGAGTCTAGAGCTGGGAAAGCATGTACCCTATAAACTGATCATCACACAGATGGTAACTTGAGTTTAGAGCTGGGAAAGCATGTACCCTATAAACTGATCATCACACAAATGGTAACTTGAGTCTAGAGCTGGGAAAGCATGTACCCTATAAACTGATCATCACACAAATGGTAAGAGCTGGGAAAGCATGTACCCTATAAACTGATCATCACACAAATGGTAACTTGAGTCTAGAGCTGGGAAAGCATGTACCCTATAAACTGATCATCACACAAATGGTAATTTGAGTCTAGAGCTGGGAAAGCATGTACCCTATAAACTGATCATCACACAGATGGTAACTTGAGTCTAGAGCTGGGAAAGCATGTACCCTATAAACTGATCATCACACAAATGGTAACTTGAGTCTAGAGCTGGGAAAGCATGTACCCTATAAATTGATCATCACACAAATGGTAACTTGAGTCTCTAGCTGGGAAAGCATGTACCCTATAAACTGATCATCACACAAATGGTAACTTGAGTCTCTAGCTGGGAAAGCATGTACCCTATAAACTGATCATCACACAAATGGTAACTTGAGTCTAGAGCTGGGAAAGCATGTACCCTATAAACTGATCATCACACAAATGGTAACTTGAGTCTAGAGCTGGGAAAGCATGTACCCTATAAACTGATCATCACACAGATGGTAACTTGAGTCTAGAGCTGGGAAAGCATGTACCCTATAAACTGATCATCACACAGATGGTAACTTGAGTCTAGAGCTGGGAAAGCATGAACCCTATAAACTGATCATCACACAAATGGTAACTTGAGTCTAGAGCTGGGAAAGCATGTACCCTATAAACTGATCATCACACAAATGGTAACTTGAGTCTAGAGCTGGGAAAGCATGTACCCTATAAACTGATCATCACACAGATGGTAACTTGAGTCTAGAGCTGGGAAAGCATGTACCCTATAAACTGATCATCACACAAATGGTAACTTGAGTCTAGAGCTGGGAAAGCATGTACCCTATAAACTGATCATCACACAAATGGTAACTTGAGTCTCTAGCTGGGAAAGCATGTACCCTATAAAC
Source organism: Bombina bombina (assembly GCF_027579735.1). NCBI lineage: Eukaryota > Metazoa > Chordata > Amphibia > Anura > Bombinatoridae > Bombina > Bombina bombina. The sequence goes on along the minus strand of NC_069508.1, from coordinate 199,093,149 downwards.
TGATCATCACACAAATGGTAACTTGAGTCTAGAGCTGGGAAAGCATGTACCCTATAAACTGATCATCACACAGATAGTAACTTGAGTCTAGAGCTGGGAAAGCATGTACCCTATAAACTGATCATCACACAAATGGTAACTTGAGTCTAGAGCTGGGAAAGCATGTACCCTATAAACTGATCATCACACAAATGGTAACTTGAGTCTAGAGCTGGGAAAGCATGTACCCTATAAACTGATCATCACACAGATGGTAACTTGAGTCTAGAGCTGGGAAAGCATGTACCCTATAAACTGATCATCACACAAATGGTAACTTGAGTCTAGAGCTGGGAAAGCATGTACCCTATAAACTGATCATCACACAGATGGTAACTTGAGTTTAGAGCTGGGAAAGCACGTACCCTATAAACTGATCATCACACAAATGGTAACTTGAGTCTAGAGCTGGGAAAGCACGTACCCTATAAACTGATCATCACACAGATGGCAACTTGAGTCTAGAGCTGGGAAAGCATGTACCCTATAAACTGATCATCACACAAATGGCAACTTGAGTCTAGAGCTGGGAAAGCATGTACCCTATAAACTGATCATCACACAAATGGTAACTTGAGTCTAGAGCTGGGAAAGCATGTACCCTATAAACTGATCATCACACAGATGGTAACTTGAGTCTAGAGCTGGGAAAGCATGTACCCTATAAACTGATCATCACACAGATGGTAACTTGAGTCTAGAGCTGGGAAAGCATGTACCCTATAAACTGATCATCACACAAATGGTAACTTGAGTCTAGAGCTGGGAAAGCATGTACCCTATAAACTGATCATCACACAAATGGTAACTTGAGTCTAGAGCTGGGAAAGCATGTACCCTATAAACTGATCATCACACAGATGGTAACTTGAGTCTAGAGCTGGGAAAGCATGTACCCTATAAACTGATCATCACACAGATGGTAACTTGAGTCTAGAGCTGGGAAAGCATGTACCCTATAAACTGATCATCACACAAATGGTAACTTGAGTCTCTAGCTGGGAAAGCATGTACCCTATAAACTGATCATCACACAAATGGTAACTTGAGTCTAGAGCTGGGAAAGCATGTACCCTATAAACTGATCATCACACAAATGGTAAGAGCTGGGAAAGCATGTACCCTATAAACTGATCATCACACAAATGGTAACTTGAGTCTAGAGCTGGGAAAGCATGTACCCTATAAACTGATCATCACACAAATGGTAACTTGAGTCTCTAGCTGGGAAAGCATGTACCCTATAAACTGATCATCACACAAATGGTAACTTGAGTCTAGAGCTGGGAAAGCATGTACCCTATAAACTGATCATCACACAAATGGTAACTTGAGTCTAGAGCTGGGAAAGCATGTACCCTATAAACTGATCATCACACAAATGGTAACTTGAGTCTAGAGCTGGGAAAGCATGTACCCTATAAACTGATCATCACACAAATGGTAACTTGAGTCTAGAGCTGGGAAAGCATGTACCCTATAAACTGATCATCACACAAATGGTAACTTGAGTCTAGAGCTGGGAAAGCATGCACCCTATAAACTGATCATCACACAAATGGTAACTTGAGTCTCTAGCTGGGAAAGCATGTACCCTATAAACTGATCATCACACAAATGGTAACTTGAGTCTAGAGCTGGGAAAGCATGTACCCTATAAACTGATCATCACACAGATGGTAACTTGAGTCTAGAGCTGGGAAAGCATGCACCCTATAAACTGATCATCACGCAAATGGTAACTTGAGTCTAGAGCTGGGAAAGCATGCACCCTATAAACTGATCATCACACAAATGGTAACTTGAGTCTCTAGCTGGGAAAGCATGTACCCTATAAACTGATCATCACACAGATGGTAACTTGAGTCTAGAGCTGGGAAAGCATGTACCCTATAAACTGATCATCACACAGATGGTAACTTGAGTCTAGAGCTGGGAAAGCATGCACCCTATAAACTGATCATCACACAAATGGTAACTTGAGTCTAGAGCTGGGAAAGCATGTACCCTATAACCTGATCATCACACAAATGGTAACTTGAGTCTAGAGCTGGGAAAGCATGTACCCTATAAACTGATCATCACACAAATGGTAACTTGAGTCTAGAGCTGGGAAAGCATGTACCCTATAAACTGATCATCACACAAATGGTAACTTGAGTCTAGAGCTGGGAAAGCATGTACCCTATAAACTGATCATCACACAAATGGTAACTTGAGTCTAGAGCTGGGAAAGCATGTACCCTATAAACTGATCATCACACAGATGGTAACTTGAGTCTAGAGCTGGGAAAGCATGTACCCTATAAACTGATCATCACACAAATGGTAACTTGAGTCTAGAGCTGGGAAAGCATGTACCCTATAAACTGATCATCACACAAATGGTAACTTGAGTCTAGAGCTGGGAAAGCATGTACCCTATAAACTGATCATCACACAAATGGTAACTTGAGTCTCTAGCTGGGAAAGCATGTACCCTATAAACTGATCATCACACAGATGGTAACTTGAGTCTAGAGCTGGGAAAGCATGTACCCTATAAACTGATCATCACACAAATGGTAACTTGAGTCTAGAGCTAGGAAAGCATGTACCCTATAAACTGATCATCACACAAATGGTAACTTGAGTCTAGAGCTGGGAAAGCATGTACCCTATAACCTGATCATCACACAAATGGTAACTTGAGTCTAGAGCTAGGAAAGCATGTACCCTATAAACTGATCATCACACAAATGGTAACTTGAGTCTAGAGCTGGGAAAGCATGTACCCTATAAACTGAACAAATACAGTAACATTTATTGGGAGAGTTCGGCAGCACCTACTGATTCTATACTGACTTTGTGCCATCGTGTTTGTGCAGTGAAACTGTTAGACCACATCTAGGTCATCAAGAGACCTTTGTGGCCACAAAAGTAGCTGAAGCACAGGTGGTGTATTTCTGGCATGGTCAGTATTTTGAAGGTTTAGGTCAGTGTAGATAATAATAAATATAGAAATAAAGGTGAAATATTTTAATTATGTTTTAATCTAATCTTAAAGGGACATTAAACTGAAAATTGTGTTCTTTAATAAAAATGTTTAGTTAGTCAGCATTACATTTTGTTGTTGTTTGTTTTTGCAATGCGCGTTCATTATTTGTTTTGCTTCCTTTTCCTCGAATGTAACATTAACTATTGCAGTGTTTTCACTACCCCCAGAGACACTGGAGCATATTCTGTGGGATGCGGAACCTTGACACTCCTGCCTGCAACACAGTGATTGGCTGATTTGTGCATTAGCTTGTTTGTATCTGTCATTAATTGGCCGCAGGAGAGGAAGTAAGATAAACAGCATTTTATAGGCGTACCCCAGGCCTGCAAACTAATGCATATTTTCCAACAAACCAACAGTTTTAAATGATTTTAAACATTTATTTTGCATGCTGAATATTTTTCACTGGCATGAACGATTTCTAAAGAATATATTAAAAAGAAAACTTAAATGTCCCTTTAAAGTTTAAACAAATACTTGTTTAAAATCCTAGCTGCTTTTGTTATACAACTGTATTCTAATGTTAATGAGCAATCATTTTCCCAAGAAAGGTGGTAATTTTAGCATTCTCTCACTCCACGTCCACTCATGTGCTGCACTCAGGCTAATAAATCCAGAGGCTCCGCCCCTAACCTCCAAGTCCTAGGGACAGTAAATAGAAATGTTGAGGAATATAACAACCCGTTATGGTTGCAGAAAAGTTTGTGTTTACTGTTCCATAAATCAGTGTATATCTATCATATAACTAACACTAACATCTAACATATATAGAATTAAAGCTCCTACATCATTACTGATAGTCAGGAGCATCACTAGACCTCTTTGGACCCCCCAGGCCAGTGATGGCAGACCTTGGCACCCCAGATGTTTTCAAACTACATTACCCATGATGCTTAGGCACTCTGTAATATAGTTGAGCATCATGGGAAATGTAGTTCCAAAACTTGAGGGGTGCCAAGGTTTGTTATCACTGCCCCAGACAAATGCTGTTGCACCCCCCACATTTGAACAACACCATTTCTGGCTGTTTGCAATCAGCAATAGCTGAGCCGGCTCTACATAGGAACAACAGGAGCTGCTTCTCTGTGACCGTGAGTCATTTAAACTCCATGGTTAGATTGTGTCAGAGATTATACAAATATTGTGACAGATTTATTTAAAAACAGTGTGGCAGCCATTTTGGAAACTCTGCCACCATATTTGTAAAGGCAAATCCATACATTTTCCGTACATTGTGCATCCTGTTTTGCTTGAGGGGCACACAAAGGTACCAGACATAATACATGTCAAACCTGGGCCCACTAGCCCCCCTGTAGGGAAACCACTACTTATTGCAGGGCCAAATGCCCCCCCTAGAGACCCCTGAGACCGTAGGTACAACCCTGCTGTCAGAAAGAGTGACCATTTTCTCCCTACTCCTGGCTAGTGCTAAAGACATAAGTTTTTTGTTTAATTAAAAAAAAAATGAGATTAGCACAATCAGTATTAGCTTTGCATGCTAGCCTGTTTTTAGCTTTTGATGAATTACCACTTTAAATGAGTTTGTGAATTTAGGATTTATTAAAAAAAGGCTCCTCTGTGGCACAGTGAATGTATGATCTGAATCCACATTATTACAGAAGCCAGACTTTAATAAATCAATGATTACAAATGGCTCCTATCATCTACAATTGCCTGATCACATTGCATGCTTTAAGCAAGCATTTTCATTTTTATGTTGCATTACCATTAAATTAAATAAAACAGCAAAGAGATTACTTTAAAAATGAAAGAGTTAGAGGCTGACTTTTAATAAATATTGCAACTGTCACAGTTTTCATTTTATATCTGTAGTGAATATGATTCCTGTTTCATTAAACTACCGAAGGAATAAAGCACTGGAGGTTTTATTTTTTTATTTTGACCTTTTTTGTTGCTCAGGATATCTGCCGGATCTATTGAAATTCAGCTTGTTTAATCTTCTTAATGGCTCCGCTGTCTGTCGTTTCCAGTTTAGAATAATTAAGGAGACATTCAGTTATAAAAGAAACAGAATAGTTAAAGGGAGAATGTGCACGGACAATCAGTGGTGAAGATTTCATTGTATGTAAAGATGCTGCAGGTACACAAGTTCAGTTGCCTGGTTTCTCTCTTCGACCACCACGGGTAGGATGATTTCTGATATTGAGGCCAATTTAACAAACCGTCAACTGGCCCCAATGCATCTGTTTCTGCACGAGAGTTAAGAATCAGCGGTTTTTAAGATCGCTGCTCCTTAACTCGTCCGCCTGCTCTGAGCCACGGACAGCAATCAACACAATCAGATACGATCGAGTTGATTGACACCCCCTGCTAGCAGCCGATTGGTCACGAACATGCAGAAGGCAGCATTGCACAAGCAGTTCACACAAACTGTGATGTCTGTCGGACATGATCCGCTGAGCGGACCATGTCAGACAGACCTTTGTTAAATCGGCCCCTTTGTCTCTTGCTTATAAAGCTTTTCTATAGCCAATACTGCAGTACTGACATTTCTGCATAGGAGGTAGTTACAACAAGCAAAAGTAGCTATTTATAGGAACATGGAACTTATTTTTCTTTCTTTCATGATTCTGATAGTGAATTAAATTTTAAAAAAAGTTTCCAATTTACTTCTATTATCAAATGACCTTTGTTCTTTTGTTATTCTTTGTTGAAGAGATACCTATATAGGTAGTGTACACGTATAGGACACCATCTAGTGCTCTTGCTAATGTATAACATTGTTGCAAAACTGCTGCCATATAGTTCTGCAGATACGTGCAGGCTCCAGAGCTTACTTTCCTGCTTTTCAACAAAGGATAACAAGAAAACAAAGACAATTTGATAACAGAAGTAAATTGGAAAGAGGTTTTATGTCCCTTTCAGAAAAAAAAAACGTGCACGTCAGGCTGTGCTAAGAAGAGAATCAGCAATAGCTGTTGTTGTAGGGCGTGCTGTGTTTTATCTCGTATCTGGGGAAGATGCTGAATTGAGCAATGCTAGAGAGTGAAGTGTGCTAAATATAACGTGCGTTATATTCATGATAGCGCTAAATATGGTACGGGCTGCACAACCTATTTATATTCCTGACATCAGAAGTGGTCCGGCGGCAGAGAGTGCCAAAAAAGTGCTTAAGGAAGTGTTACCGCTATTTGCCACTTGGTTATTTCATTTAATCAACCTATAAGGTTCCTGACTTTTGTTAGGATTCTATGGATTTCCCCTCTGCCTGCTACACTCGTTTACTCATACATTGCATAAAAAAATGAGACATAAAGTAATATGTTTACCAAAATACCTTTATTGGTCATTCAAGGGTATAATGGTCCAAACTGAATACGGAATTCTTCAATAGAAGGATTTTTGCAGTGTACTTTATCAGCAAAAATACTTCTATTAAAAGCTATCACTGGCATACACACATATGCTAGCATGTGCGCTCTGCACCCTCATATCCTCAGTTAAACGCTATGCCTGCTTAGAGATCTTATGGTGGCATGTGTTATGTTTGTATCGTACAAGCCACTACCAATTTTCTGAGCAAGCATAGTGTTTGATTGCTGTTGCACGGGGCATGCACAACATATGGCCGTATGCTGCTGAAAAAATGATAGTTTTCACTAGGAACAGTTTTGTTAATACAGGAATATTGCACATGTGATTCTGTTTAAAACTGTAATATACTCACATATATTTGAATTTTGACTATAATGTACCTTTAATTAGCAAATTATGGGCCAGATTACAAGTTGAGCTCAAAATATGCGCTGGTATTACAAGTGAGGTGCAAAGCAAGCGTGATTCCATAGGCTCCAATGGGAGCCTCTTTCTGATGCCATCATACTCGGCACAGAACCAAAGCGCAGCAAAGGAGGGTAAGTCGCACAGCCATGGGCAGCAATTTTAAATATATATGTATATACACATACTAGCACATAAATATATATGTATATAAACATATTAACACATAAATATATATGTATATACACATAGTAACACATAAATATATATGTATATACACATAGTAACACATAAATATATATGTATATACACATAGTAACACATAAATATATATGTATATACACATAGTAACACATAGATATATATGTATATACACATAGTAACACATAAATATATATATGTATATACACATAGTAACACATAGATATATATGTATATACACATAGTAACACATAAATATATATGTATATACACATAGTAACACATAAATATATATGTATATACACATACTAGCACATAAATATATATGTATATACACATACTAGCACAAAAATATATATGTATATAAACATATTAACACATAAATATATATGTATATACACATAGTAACACATAAATATATATGTATATACACATAGTAACACATAAATATATATGTATATACACATAGTAACACATAAATATATATGTATATACACATAGTAACACATAAATATATATATGTATATACACATAGTAACACATAGATATATATGTATATACACATAGTAACACATAAATATATATATGTATATACACATAGTAACACATAGATATATATGTATATACACATAGTAACACATAAATATATATATGTATATACACATAGTAACACATAGATATATATGTATATACACATAGTAACACATAAATATATATGTATATACACATAGTAACACATAAATATATATGTATATACACATACTAGCACATAAATATATATGTATATACACATACTAGCACATAAATATATATGTATATACACATAGTAACACATAAATATATATATGTATATACACATAGTAACACATAAATATATATGTATATACACATACTAGCACATAAATATATATGTATATACACATACTATCACATAAATATATATGTATATACACATAGTAACACATAAATATATATGTATATACACATTGTAACACATAAATATATATGTATATACACATAGTAACACATAAATATATATGTATATACACATTGTAACACATAAATATATAGGTATATACACATACTAGCACATAAATATATATGTATATACACATAGTAACACATAAATATATATGTATATACACATACTAGCACATAAATATATATGTATATACATATAGTAACACATAAATATATATGTATATACACATAGTAACACATAAATATATATGTATATACACATAGTAACACATAAATATATATGTATATACACATACTAGCACACAAATATATATGTATATACACATACTAGCACATAAATATATATGTATATACACATACTATCACATAAATATATATGTATATACACATAGTAACACATAAATATATATGTATATACACATAGTAACACATAAATATATATGTATATACACATTGTAACACATAAATATATAGGTATATACACATACTAGCACATAAATATATATGTATATACACATAGTAACACATAAATATATATGTATATACACATAGTAACACATAAATATATATGTATATACACATAGTAACACATAAATATATATGTATATACACATAATAACATAAATATATATGTATATACACACATACTAACACATAAATATATATGTATATACACATAGTAACACATAAATATATATGTATATACACATAGTAACACATAAATATATATGTATATACATATAATAATACATAAATATATCTGTATATTCACATAGTAACACATAAATATACATGTATATACACATAATAACACATAAATATATATGTATATACACATAATAACACATAAATATATATGTATATACACATAATAACACATAAATATATCTGTATATACACATAGTAACACATAAATATACATGTATATACACATAGTTACACATAAATATATATGTATATACACATAGTAACACATAAATATATATGTATATACACATAGTAACACATAAATATATATGTATATACACATAATAACACATAAATATATATGTATATACACATACTAGCACATAAATATATATGTATATACACATAATAACACATAAATATATATGTATATACACACAGTAACACATAAATATATATGTATATACACATAATAACACATAAATATATATGTATATACACATAATAACAAATAAATATATCTGTATATACACATAGTAACACATAAATATACATGTATATACACATAGTTACACATAAATATATATGTATATACACATAGTAACACATAAATATATATTTATATACACATACTAGCACATAAATATATATGTATATACACATAGTATAACACATAAATATATATGTAAATACACATACTAACACATAAATATATATGTATATACACATAATAACACATAAATATATATGTATATACACATAATAACACATAAATATATATGTATATACACATAGTAACACATAAATATATATGTATATACACATAGTAACACATAAATATATATGTATATACACATAATAACACATAAATATATATGCATATACACATAGTAACACATAAACATATATGTATATACACATAATAACACATAAATATATATGTATATACACATATTAACACATAAATATATATGTAAATACACATATTAACAGATAAATATATATGTATATACACATAGTAACACATAAATATATATGTATATACACATAATAACACCTAAATATATATGTATATACACATAGTAACACATAAATATATATGTATATACACATAATAACACATAAATATATATGTATATACACATAATAACACATAAATATATATGTATATACACATACTGACACATAAATATATATGTTTATACACATAATAACACATAAATATATATGTATATACACATAATAACACATAAATATATATGTATATACACATAGTAACGCATAAATATATATGTATATACACACATACTAACACATAAATATATATGTATATACACATAATAACCTAAATATATATGTATATACACACATACTAACACATAAATATATATGTATATACACATATTAACACATAAATATATATGTATATACACATAGTAACACATAAATATATATGTATATACACATAGTAACACATAAATATATATGTATATACACATATTAACAGATAAATATATATGTATATACACATAATAACATAAATATATATGTATATACACACATACTAACACATAAATATATATGTATATACACATAATAACACATAAATATATATGTATATACACACAGTAACACATAAATATATATGTATATACACATAATAACACATAAATGTATATGTATATACACATAATAACACATAAATATATATGTATATACACATAGTAACACATAAATATATATGTATATACACATAATAACATAAATATATATGAATATACACATAGTAACACATAAATATATATGTATATACACATAATAACACATAAATATATCTGTATATACACATGGTAACACATAAATATATATGTATATACACATAGTAACACATAAATATATATTTATATACACATACTAGCACATAAATATATATGTATATACACATAATAACACATAAATATATATGTAAATACACATACTAACACATAAATATATATGTATATACACATAATAACACATAAATATATATGTATATACACATAATAACACATAAATATATATGTATATACACATAGTAACACATAAATATATATGTATATACACACAGTAACACATAAATATATATGTATATACACATAATAACACATAAATATATATGTATATACACATAGTAACACATAAATATATATGTATATACACATAGTAACACATAAATATATATGTATATACATATAATAATACATAAATATATCTGTATATACACATAGTAACACATAAATATACATGTATATACACATAATAACACATAAATATATATGTATATACACATAATAACACATAAATATATATGTATATACACATAATAACACATAAATATATCTGTATATACACATAGTAACACATAAATATACATGTATATACACATAGTTACACATAAATATATATGTATATACACATAGTAACACATAAATATATATGTATATACACATAGTAACACATAAATATATATGTATATACACATAATAACACATAAATATATATGTATATACACATAATAACACATAAATATATATGTATATACACATAGTAACACATAAATATATATGTATATACACATAATAACACATAAATATATATGTATATACACATATTAACACATAAATATATATGTATATACACATATTAACAGATAAATATATCTGTATATACACATAGTAACACATAAATATATATGTATATACACATAGTAACACATAAATATATATGTATATACACACAGTAACACATAAATATATATGTATATACACATAATAACACATAAATATATATGTATATACACATAGTAACACATAAATATATATGTATATACACATAGTAACACATAAATATATATGTATATACACATAATAACATCTAAATATATATGTATATACACATAGTAACACATAAATATATATGTAAATACACATAATAACACATAAATATATATGTATATACACATAATAACAAATATATATGTATATACACATACTGACACATAAATATATATGTTTATACACATAATAACACATAAATATATATGTATATACACATAATAACACATAAATATATATGTATATACACATAATAACACATAAATATATATGTATATACACGCATACTAACACATAAATATATATGTATATACACATAATAACATAAATATATATGTATATACACACATACTAACACATAAATATATATGTATATACACATATTAACACATAAATATATATTAACACATAAATATATATGTATATACACATATTAACAGATAAATATATATGTATATACACATAGTAACACATAAATATATATGTATATACACACAGTAACACATAAATATATATGTATATACACATAGTAACACATAAATATATATTTATATACACATACTAGCACATAAATATATATATATATATATACACATAGTAACACATAAATATATATGTATATACACATAGTAACACATAAATATATATGTATATACACATAGTAACACATAAATATATATGTATATACACATAGTATAACACATAAATATATATGTAAATACACATACTAACACATAAATATATATGTATATAAACATAGTAACACATAAATATATATGTATATACACATAATAACACATAAATATATATGTATATACACATAGTAACACATAAATATATATGTATATACACATAGTATAACACATAAATATATATGTAAATACACATACTAACACATAAATATATATGTATATACACATAATAACACATAAATATATATATATATATATGCATATACACATAATAACACATAAATATATATGTATATACACATAGTAACACATAAATATATATGTATATACACATAACAACACATAAATATATCTGTATATACACATACTAACACATAAATATATCTGTATATACACATAGTAACACATAAATATATATGTATATACACATAGTAACACATAAATATATATGTATATACACATAATAACACATAAATATATATGTATATACACATAGTAACACATAAATATATATGTATATACACATAGTAACACATAAATATATATATGTATATACACATAATAACACATAAATATATATGTATATACACACAGTAACACATAAATATATATGTATATACACATAGTAACACATAAATATATCTGTATATGCACATACTAACACATAAATATATATGTATATGCACATACTAACACATAAATATATATGTATATACACATAGTAACACATAAATATATATGTATTTACACATACTAACACATAAATATATATGTATATACACATAATAACACATAAATATATATGTATATACACATAGTAACACATAAATATATATGTATATACACATACTAACACATAAATATATATGTATATACACATAGTAACACATAAATATATATGTATATACACATAGTAACACATAAATATATATGTATATACACATGGTAACACATAAATATATATGTATATACACATAGTAACACATAAATATATATGTATATACACATAGTAACACATAAATATATATGTATATACACATAATAACACATAAATATATATGTATATACACATAGTAACACATAAATATATATGTATATACACATAGTAACACATAAATATATATGTATATACACATAATAACACATAAATATATATGTATATACACATAGTAACACATAAATATATATGTATATACACATAGTAACACATAAATATATATGTATATACACATAATAACACATAAATATATATGTATATACACACAGTAACACATAAATATATATGTATATACACATAGTAACACATAAATATATCTGTATATGCACATACTAACACATAAATATATATGTATATGCACATACTAACACATAAAAATATATGTATATACACATAGTAACACATAAATATATATGTATTTACACATACTAACACATAAATATATATGTATATACACATAATAACACATAAATATATATGTATATACACATAGTAACACATAAATATATATGTATATACACATACTAACACATAAATATATATGTATATACACATAGTAACACATAAATATATATGTATATACACATAGTAACACATAAATATATATATATATATATATATATATATACACATGGTAACACATAAATATATATGTATATACACATAGTAACACATAAATATATATGTATATACACATAGTAACACATAAATATATATGTATATACACATAGTAACACATAAATATATCTGTATATAGACACAGTAACACATAAATATATATGTATATACACATAGTAACACATAAATATATATGTATATACACATAGTAACACATAAATATATATGTATATACACATAGTAACACATAAATATATATGTATATACACATACTAACACATAAATATATCTGTATATACACATTATAACACATAAATATATATATATATACACATACTAACACATAAATATATATGTATATACACATAGTAACACATAAATATATATGTAAATAAGTATAGTAACACATAAATATATATGTATATACACAGTAACACATAAATATATATGTATATACACATAATAACATAAATATATATGTATATACACATAATAACACATAAATATATATGTATATACACATAGTAACGCATAAATATATATGTATATACACAGTAACACATAAATATATATGTATATACACATAGTAACACATAAATATATATATGTATATACACATAATAACACATAAATATATCTGTATATACACATAATAACACATAAATATATATGTATATACACATAGTAACACATAAATATATATGTATATACACATAGTAACAGATAAATATATATGTATATACACATAATAACACATAAATATATATGTATATACACATAATAACACATAAATATATATGTATATACACATAGTAACACATAAATATATATGTATATACACATAGTAACACATAAATATATCTGTATATACACATAATAACACATAAATATATCTGTATATACACATACTAACACATAAATATACATGTTTATACACATAGTAACACATAAATATATATATATATACATACTAACACATAAATATACATGTATATACACATAATAACATAAATATATATATATATATATACACATACTAACACATAAATATACATGTTTATACACATAGTAACACATAAATATATATATATATATACACATACTAACACATAAATATACATGTTTATACACATAGTAACACATAAATATATATGTATATAATCATCATATATATTTATTGAGAACACACAATCCCCATAGACCGCAATGTAAAGGCTCTTTTCAACACCCCACACCCGCTCCATTTAACCCATAAATACTGCCTTTGCAGTTTTTTTTAAATTAAAGATGCTACAATTTTTATTTTATATTTATACAACCTCACACTTAAGTTTCGGGGCAATGAGGTCTGACCTCTGGTTAGTTTGTGGAGCGCTAATTGCTATCACATCGCACGAGCTCGCAGTAGCAATAACCAGCCACTTGTAATGGCTGGTTATGTATCATGCACCCGCAAATGGACAAACGTTCCTGGCAAACAATAAATTATCGTTCCACTTGTATCTAGCCCTATATGTACAGTATGATAATGTGTCTTGCAAATTAATTCTTTCTAAATTCAAAATGTTACAGCAGTTTGTGTGGACTGAACATGCCAGAGATATTTTGGATTTTATTTTATCTAATATATTATATCATACAAGAAAGGTTGTTTTTACAATAAAATGATGCATTGCAAATGATTATTTTTTCAGTTTTGTTGCGCCTCAATTTTCCACATAATGGTTACGAAATACTGTACGGTAATTGCTTTGTTTCTAGGGTTACAAAGTTGTTGAGGATGGTAGTAGCTGGTGACTTCATATGGAGAAGAAAATAAATCAA
Source organism: Bombina bombina (assembly GCF_027579735.1). Taxonomy (NCBI): domain Eukaryota; kingdom Metazoa; phylum Chordata; class Amphibia; order Anura; family Bombinatoridae; genus Bombina; species Bombina bombina. Next base: position 199,077,459 of record NC_069508.1, on the reverse strand, counting down.
AAGACTCTCAAATAGTTTTGGATACGCTCAGCAACCTCTATTTTTCTTATCTCCCTCATTATTATACTTTAGCAATTTAAATAATGTCAATACAAATTAATGGGTAATTATGAGTGGAACAGCAATGTGATACACCACAGGGGATATCAGCTTTTGTGATTTGTTCTTCTTACAGGGGCAATACACTCAAAACAATTTTAGTGAGCATACAAAATAGTATTATTTAAGCATGTTAAAAGTACAAATGTGTATATGTTAAAAAAAAGGTTAAGTTAAAGCTGTTTAAAGTGTTTTTGAAAATAACAAGAGATCCCTGTTGTGAAAAACCGGCATACCAAGACAGTCCTGTTTTTGTATTAACCTTCTGTCCTATAATATAATTATCTATAGAGTCTGTCCTGTTTTGTAAAAATCTGCCCTGACCTGTGAGCTTGGCATGATGGGAATCAAACAAAAGCTTTATGTTTGTTTTTTGCATATTATTTGTTTGTATATTGTAACATCTGATTGTCCTGCACTTTACAATAGAACAGCAGAATAATAAAGGCTCAGATTACCAGTGGAGCACTATTGATAGCACAGGGTGCAATATCAGCATCTCAGGACTGTGCTAAGGAAATTGGTATTACAAGTGAACAGTAACATTCTTTACCAGAGAAATATTTGGGGATACAACTTCATAAGAATCCAAAATTTTAGTATGAGATGAATTTTCCACAGTTTTTTTAAGTAAATCTATCTCAGATCTTAAAAACTGGATGAATCTTCCCATTTCTTTGTCAGCCAGAATCACCTTGATTAAAACAATTATATTTCCACGAATACTGTATTTGTTACAGAATTTACCACTTTTTATTTTTAAACAGCAAATAAATAAATTCTATTCAATTTGTTCACATTTTTTATGGAAAAAGCAAAAAGCCTGCATATCAATAGCAAAACTGGGCTGGCGTTTGCAGATATTAAACTGTACAATTTTGTAACGTTAGCCAGGACTGCTATGGACTGGCTAACGAATCTTAGTAAATTCACCTGTAATGAACTTGAAACAGAAATAATCTCACCATTTTCCCTCAAGGCGATTTTGCATTGTTCAATAGGGAATCTCCCTAGTTTCCTAACAAATTTAATAACTTTTAAGAATGTTATCATTGCATGGCACAAGATTTGTTCCAACCTGGGAATAGATTTTAAATGCTCTTCCCTTCTTCCAATATGTGGGAATCCATAATTTATACCAGGAATCCATCAAGCAGTTTTTAAATCATAGTCCCAAAAGGGGTTGATATATCTGCATCAATTGTTCTCTCCTACTGGGCATTTACTATCCTTTAATAACCTTATTCGTAGGTTCCAAATATCTGGGAATGATCTGTTCTTATATTTTCAGATACGTCATTTTATTCATTCTAAAAGTTGGAAAATTGAGCTACTGTGTCGATGGTCCGAGATCAATCTATCCATCAGGAAATTTTCCGTAGGCAAATATATCGTTATTGTATGATAGTTTGCTTTCTAAACAGGGTCAGTTATATTTAAATTAAATTCAAGCTTTCTGGGTATTGCATTTTCCAGCAGTAGACTCTATTAATATTAGACACAGTTTTATGTTAATACAAAAACTTACAATTCCCATTGGTTGGAAAGAATCACATGTCAAACTTATTCACAATGTCTATTTCTCTCATATATTCTGGAAATGTAAAAAAAAATCACAATTACGATCCAAATTACATTTTTGGTACAACAAACATGTTTTCAGATCATTTCAAGATTAATGGTAGATATATTTTTTTTCTGACGGATTCGACAATTATTAGACCAAACTACTACCATAGCTATTGTACAATGATAATGCGATACATGATATTGAAGAAGTGGAAGGATACTTCTCCATCTAGTTTTACTAGTTTTATAAGTTCCCTCCGACTACATATTACGTTTGAGATTCAGAATATTAATTTATTAAATGATAATAAGACCCAGGAAGTTTAGCTCAAACATTGGTGATTCAAAAACAGTTATAATCTCCATTATTAATACAAAACAATTTATATCAGCTGCTAAAACTGGGCTGTTTCCTCTTTCCTGGATACCAGCTTCATTAGTAACATAATAATTTGAAGACTGTGTTAAAGTGAGTAATGTTATAGAGGGATGGAGGCCTATTTATCAAGCCGTCAACCGCAAATACGCTGGAATTCCGCAGCATAATTGTTGCGAGCCTGATTCGCCCTATTTATCAAAGCCTAAAGACCGGCAAAAGTTGAAATTTGTGACGTAACATACGATCCGCCAGTCTCAATCCGACACAGATCGATACTTACGTCATTACAGATGTTCCGAATACAAATTCGGCACTATCTGACAACTTTTGCTAGTTATCAAACTTCTAACAGGTACGCTCGCCACTATTCCGGCCCAGCGTACCTGGTTTTCAATTCGCCACCCTGGAGGCCGCAGATGCCATAGGAATCAATAGGAGTCTGAAAGCAGTGAAAGCTATGTTCGATGCTGCCAGATATCACATTGATTTCTATGGTAGAAAACCAGTAACGTTTAAACTTAACACCCTAACATAAGCCCCGAGTCTAAACACCCCTAATATGCTGCCCCGACATCGCCGCAGCACCGCCACCTACATAATGTTATTAACCCCAATCCTGCCGCTCCCGGACCCCACCGCAACTAAATAACGTTATTAACCCCTATTCCGCCGCAACTAAATAAATTTATTAGCCCCTATTCCGCCTCTCACAGACCCCTTTGCAACTAAATAAATGTATTAACCCCTAAAGCCCTGGCCTCCAACATCACTAACACTTACTAAACCTATTAACCCCTAAACTGCCAGCCCCCCACATCGCCATAAACTAAATTAAGCTATAAACCCCTAAACCTAACAACCCGCTAACTTTACATTAAATAGTAACTCATCCCTATCTTATAATAAATTTAAACTTACCTTTAGAATTAAAATAAACTATATTAAACTAATTAACCTACCCTAACTATTATACTAAAATTACATTAAACTATATTAAACTAATAATTAATCTACCCTATTATACTAAAATTACATTAAACTAACAATTAAATTAACTATATCACATATTTAAAAACCTAACCCTACTCAAGTTATTTAAATCTACTATTAAAAATTACTAAGTTATAAAAAGCTAACAACTAAGTTACACAAAATAAAAAACACTAAGTTACACAAAATAAAAAACACTAAGTTACAAAAAACTAACAACTAAGTTACACAAAATAAAAAACACTACGTTACACAAAATAAAAAATAAATTATCAAATATTTAATCTCATTACACCTAATCTAATAGCCCTATGAAAATAAAAAAGCCCCTCCAAAATAAAAAACCCTAGCCTACAATAAACTACCAATGGCCCTTAAAATGGCCTTTTGCGGGGCAATGCCCCAAAGAAATCAGCTCTTCTACCTGTAAAGAAAAATACAAACAACCCCTCAACAGTAAAACCCACCACCCACACAGCCAACCCACCAAATAAAAACCTATCTAAAAAACCTAAGCTCCCTATTGCCCTGAAAAGAGCATTTGTATGGGCATTGCCCTTAAAAGGGCATTTAGCTCTTTTTCCGCCCAAAGTCCCTAACCTAAAAATAAAACCCACCCAATAAACCCTTAAAAAAAACCTAACACTAACCCCCGAAGATCCACTTACAGTTTTTGAAGACCCGACATCCATCCTCAACGAAGCGGCAGAAGTCCTCAGCGAAGCCTGCAGAAGTCTTCATCCAAGCGGGCCGAAGTCTTCATCCAAGCCGGCAGAAGTCTTCATCCAGACGGCATCTTCTATCTTCATCCATCCGGCGCGGAGCGGCTCCATCTTCAAGACATCAGGCGCGGAGCATCCTCTTCTTCGGACGTCTTCTGAACAATGAAGTTTCCCTTTAAATGACGTCATCCAAGATGGCATCCCTTAGATTTCGATTGGCTGATAGAATTCTATCAGCCAATTGGAATTAAGGTGGAAAAAATCCTATTGGCTGTTGGAATCAGCCAATAGGATTGAACTTTCATCCTATTGGCTGATCCAATCAGCCAATAGGATTGAGCTTGCATTCTATTGGCTGATTGGAATAGCCAATAGAATGCAAGCTCAATCCTATTGGCTGATTGCAACAGCCAATAGGATTTTTTACACCTTTATTCCGATTGGCTGATAGAATTCTATCAGCCAATCGGAATCTAAGGGACGCCATCTTGGATGATGTCATTTATAGGGAAACTTCATTGTTCAGAAGACGTCGGAAGAAGAGGAAACTCTGCTCCGGATGTCTTGAAGATGGAGCGGCTCTGCGCCAGATGGATGAAGATAGAAGATTCCATCTGGATGAAGACTTCTGCCGGCTTTGATGAAGACTTCAGCCCTCTTGGATGAAGATTTCTGCCGGCTTCGCTGAGGACTTCTGCTGCTTCGTTGAAGATGTCGGGTCTTCAAAAACTGTAATTGGATCTTCGGGGGTTAGTGTTAGTTTTTTTAAGGGTTTATTGGGTGGGTTTTATTTTTAGGTTAGGGACTTTGGGCGGAAAAAGAGCTAAATACCCTTTTAAGGGCATTGCCCATACAAATGCCCTTTTCAGGGCAATGGGGAACTTAGGTTTTTTAGATAGGTTTTTATTTGGGGGGTTTGGTTGTGTGGGTGGTGGGTTTTACTGTTGGGGGGTGTTTTGTATTTTTCTTTACAGGTTAAAGAGTTGATTTCTTTGGGGCAATGCCCTGCAAAATGCCCTTTTAAGGGCCATTGGTAGTTTATTGTAGGCTATGGTTTTTTTATTTTGGGGGGGCTTTTTTATTTTCATAGGGCTATTAGATTAGGTGTAATTAGTTTAAATATTTGATAATTTATTTTTTATTATGTGTATTTTAGTGTTTTTTATTTTGTGTAACTTAGTTGTTAGTTTTTTGTAACTTAGTAATTTTTAATAGTAGATTTAAATAACTTGAGTAGGGTTAGGGTTTTTAAATATGTAATATAGTTAATTTGTTAGTTTAATGTAATTTTAGTATAATAGGGTAGGTTAATTAGTAGTTTAATATAGTTTAATGTAATTTTAGTATAATAGGGTAGGTTAATTAGTAGTTTAATATAGTTTAATGTAATTGTAATATAATAGTTAGGGTAGGTTAATTAGTAGATTAATATAGTTTATTTTAATTCTAAACATAAGTTTAAATTTAATATAAGATAGGAATGAGTTAATATTTTAATGTAAAGTTAGCGGGTTGTTAGGTTTAGGGGTTAATAGCTTAATTTAGTTTATGGCGATGTGGGGGGGCTGGCGGTTTAGGGGTTAATAGGTTTAGTAAGTGGTAGTGATTTCGGAGGGCAGGGGTTTAGGGGTTAATACATTTATTTAGTTGCGGTGGGCTCCGGGAGCAGTGGGATAGGGGTTAATAACTCTATTAAAATTGCAGTGGGCTCCAGGAGCAGAGGGATAGGGGTTAATAAGTTTATTAAAATTGCGGTGGGCTCCGGGAGCGGCGGGATAGGGGTTAAACATTTTAGTATAGTGGCAGTATTTACTGACAGGGTATAAATAAAGTAGGTAAAAAGCTGAATAGCAGCGAGATCGATGACTGTTAGTTAACAACAGTAAGCTGCTCATCGATCCGTACTTGGAGCGCGGCTTTTTGACAGCTTTTTTGAGAAATAAAAAGAGCGTATTCAGGTTCACGGCCGCGATGTTAGGCGATGTTAGGCGAGCGTATTGGTGCCGGCGATTGCAGCATAGTTGACGGCTTGATAAGTAGGCCTCATGGAGTGATTTATCTATAATTTATGGTAATGTATATATATATATATTTTTGGGGGGGGGGGGGATAAAAGAAAAATTTGTATGGTTCACAGGCATGATAGTACCAAAAGATATTGGGATAATATATACAGGAATTGTTCTGTATGGGTATTGGAAACTTTGAAATCTGGGTAACCTTTGCGATTTGAGATTAATTATTGGAAGACGTGGTTTACATTTATTTTTCGGTGGTTTATGTATTTACTTATTGTTTCTGTATTAATATATCATAATTTGTCATCTGTTTTATGGACATGAAATGTGTGTAATTGTCTCTCTTATGTCTTGTGGACTGGTTTAATAAAAGATAAAAAAACATTCTTTACCAGAGATTGTTAGTGGGTGTCATATTTTTATAACTCCACAGTGGGGACTCCTCTTTTTTTAGCGCACCCTTTACTTTCAATGGATAGTGCAGCCAAACTAAACATCACTCAAATTGCAAACAGTTGGCTAGATTACGAGTTTTTGTCGGTAATGGTGTGCGGTGCTAATGCACAGTTTTTCCTTACCGCTCACCTACAGTAACGCTGGTATTACGGGTTTTTAGAAACCCGGCGTTAGCCGCAAAAAAGTGAGCGTAGAGCAGAATTTAGCTCCACATCTCACCTCAATACCAGCGCTGCTTACGGTAGCGGTAAGCTGGCAAAACGTGCTTGTGCACGATTTCCCCATAGGTATCAATGGGGCTGATTCGGCTGAAAAAAACTCTTAATACCTGCAAAAAAGCAGCGTTCAGCTCCTAACGCAGCCCCATTGATTCCTATGGGGAAATAAAAGTTATGTCTACACCTAACACCCTAACATGAACCCTGAGTCTAAACACCCCTAATCTTACACTTATTAACCCCTAATCTGCCGCCCCTGACATCGTCGCAACCTACATTATATTATTAACCCCTAATCTGCTGCTCCGGACACCGCCGCCACCTACATTATACTTATGAGCCCCTAATCAGTCGCCCCCAACATCGCCGACACCTACAATATAGTTATTAACGAGAAGAAAAAGTGATTGGGATAGCGCTACGCAGCTGCGAGTCTTATAAAGTGAAATACATATATATTAGTTTGGATCTATTTTTATCTGAATATGAAGGTGTCCCTGTTTTGGGTTGTTCAATTATGGGATTACTATTTTGATATATAAGGATCCCCGGTTTATTTTAATCATATAGCCTGGATGATAGAGTAATTTCTATATTTTTAAAATAGTCTTATGTCCTATGTTTTTTATATATATGTATCTTATAGATATTATTATAAAATATGATGTAAAAGAAGAGAGAGGAGCAAGTGCTTTAAGATATATGTATTTTATTCCTATACAGATAAGGTTCTTATAGTATAATAGTTAACAATAAAATCTAACACATAGATGCCGGCATCTAGATTTAAAACCACATTAAAACAGTTTTTTATTTGAAATTTATACTTGTTATATTCTATCAGTATTACTGCTGGTTTTGGACTATAACCGTGGTTTTATGAAAGCAGCTCTGATTGGCAACATCTGATAAAAAACAAAAAGTTTCTATTCCTTGACATACATGTATCGTATATTTTGTTTGTTACAATTACAGTTTTTCAGTGCAGATCTAGTTTTACAATATATTAGCTAGATGAGTGTGAATACCACGTATTTTTACTTAGACATTGATATTCCAGGTCTACGGTGGTTTGTCACAGCGGTAAATGGTAGTAAGTGGATTTATCTGTCATATATACGTGTATAAGCAGATTGTCTCTTGTTATAAAAACCTTTTTATATTGTCCATATTCTGGATCTCCTCCGTTAAAGTTGTGACCGGCCGGTCCTTTGGTGAAGTAGTTCCGTATGTTCTCCTTTGTTTTCTTTTTTTGGTTAAAATCCGGGTTCTTCAGGTATTTCCTGATCCAATTGTGGATTTTCTCCTTGTGTCTGTGTAGCCCCCAAGCCAGGTGATTGAGGCTGGAGCGGTCACTGGATCCCTGGATAGGACACTACAGAAGAAAATAAAATAATTACAAGTTTTTTAAACTAATTACACCTAATCTAATCCCCCTAATAAAATAAAAAAGCCCCCCAAAATAATAAAAATCCCTACCCTATACTAAATTGTGGATTTTCTCCTTGTGTCTGTGTAGCCCCCAAGCCAGGTGATTGAGGCTGGAGCGGTCACTGGATCCCTGGATAGGAACTACACACATGGAGTCTGTCCCTAGAAAGTGGGATATGGCTCGATGTACCTATCCTAGCCAGCCCGAACACGAGAAAGACCTCTCACCTGTTGGGTTCTGTGTCCAGATATCCTGTGACTGTCAGCAATCTCTACGCGTTTCAGCCTGGGGCCTTTATCAAGATGTTCTTGATAAAGGCCCCAGGCTGACAGACTCCATGTGTGTAGTTCCTATCCAGGGATCCAGTGACCGCTCCAGCCTCAATCACCTGGCTTGGGGGCTACACAGACACAAGGAGAAAATCCACAATTGGATCAGGAAATACCTGAAGAACCCGGATTTTAACCAAAAAAAGAAAACAAAGGAGAACATACGGAACTACTTCACCAAAGGACCGGCCGGTCACAACTTTAACGGAGGAGATCCAGAATATGGACAATATAAAAAGGTTTTTATAACAAGAGACAATCTGCTTATACACGTATATATGACAGATAAATCCACTTACTACCATTTACCGCTGTGACAAACCACCGTAGACCTGGAATATCAATGTCTAAGTAAAAATACGTGGTATTCACACTCATCTAGCTAATATATTGTAAAACTAGATCTGCACTGAAAAACTGTAATTGTAACAAACAAAATATACGATACATGTATGTCAAGGAATAGAAACTTTTTGTTTTTTATCAGATGTTGCCAATCAGAGCTGCTTTCATAAAACCACGGTTATAGTCCAAAACCAGCAGTAATACTGATAGAATATAACAAGTATAAATTTCAAATAAAAAACTGTTTTAATGTGGTTTTAAATCTAGATGCCGGCATCTATGTGTTAGATTTTATTGTTAACTATTATACGATAAGAACCTTATCTGTATAGGAATAAAATACATATATCTTAAAGCACTTGCTCCTCTCTCTTCTTTTACATCATATTTTATAATAATATCTATAAGATACATATATATAAAAAACATAGGACATAAGACTATTTTAAAAATATAGAAATTACTCTATCATCCAGGCTATATGATTAAAATAAACCGGGGATCCTTATATATCAAAATAGTAATCCCATAATTGAACAACCCAAAACAGGGACACCTTCATATTCAGATAAAAATAGATCCAAACTAATATATATGTATTTCACTTTATAAGACTCGCAGCTGCGTAGCGCTATCCCAATCACTTTTTCTTCTCTTCTAAACTTCGGTGATAGTGTTTTTGAGGTTACATCACCATTTGGGATTAGCTAAGAGTCTGAGTGTAGAATCTTTGTATTAACTTTAACCCTCTATAGTAATATAGTTATTAACCCCTATTCTGCCGCCCCCAATGTCGTTGCAACCTACCTACAATTATTAACCCCTAATCTGCCGCCCCAACGTCGCCCCCACTATAATAAAGTTATTAACCCCTAAACCTAAGTCTAACCCTAACCCTAACCCCCCCTAACTTAAATATAATTTAAATACATCTAAATAAAAATACTATTATTAAATAAATTATTCATATTTAAAACTAAATACTTACCTATAAAATAAACCATAAGATAGCTACAATATAACTAATAGTTACATTGTAGCTAGTTTAGGATTTATTTTTATTTTACAGGCAACTTTGTTTTTATTTTAACTAGGTACAATAGTTATTAAATAGTTATTAACTATTTAATAACTTCCTAGTTAAAATAAATACAAATATACCTATAGAATAAATCCTAACCTAAGTTACAATTACACCTAACACTACACTATAATTAAATAAATTATCTAAATTAACTACAATTAAATTAAATAAACTAAATTACGAAAAAACAAACAAACACTAAATTACAGAAGGAAATAAAATAATTACAAGTTTTTTAAACTAATTACACCTAATCTAATCCCCCTAATAAAATAAAAAAGCCCCCCAAAATAATAAAAATCCCTACCCTATACTAAATTACACATAGCCCTTAAAAGGGCTTTTTGCGGGGCATTGCCCCAAAGTATTCAGCTCTTTTACCTGTAAAAAAAAGACAATACCCCCCCAACATAACAACCCACCACCCACACACCCAACCCTACTCTGAAACCCATCCAATCCCCCCTTAATAAAACCTAACACTACCCCCTTGAAGATCACCCTACTTTGAGACATCTTCACCCAACCGGGCAGAAGTGGTCTTCCAGACAGTCCGAAGTCTTCATCCTATCCAGGCAGAAGAGGTCCTCCAGACGGGCAGAAGTCTTCATCTAGGCGGCATCTTCTATCTTCATCCATCCGGAGCGGAGCGGGTCCATTTTCAAGACATCCAATGCGGAGCATCCTCTTTGTTCGACGGCGACTGGAACAATGACGGGTCCTTTAAATGACATCATCTAAGATGGCGTCCCTTCAATTCCGATTGGCTGATACAATTCTATCAGCCAATCGGAATTAAGATTAAATTAAGAAAAAAATCCTATTGGCTGATCCAATCAGCCAATAGGATTGAAGTTCAATCCTATTGGCTGATTAGAACAGCCAATAGGATTGAGCTTGCATACTATTGGCTGATTGGAACAGCCAATAGAATGCAAGCTCAATCCTATTGGCTGATTGGATCAGCCAATAGGATTTTTTCTACCTTAATTCCGATTGGCTGATAGAATTCTATCAGCCAATTGGAATTGAAGGGACGCCATCTTGGATGACATAATTTAAAAGACCCGTCATTGTTCCAGTCGCCGTCGAAAGAAGAGGATGCTCCGCATCGGATGTCTTGAAGATGGACCCGCTCCACTCCGGATGGATGAAGATAGAAGATGCCACCTAGATGAAGAACTCTGCCCGTCTGGAGGACCTCTTCTGCCCGGATAGGATGAAGACTTCGGACCGTCTGGAGGACCACTTCTGCCCGGTTGGGTGAAGATATCTCAAGGTAGGGTGATCTTCAAGGCGGTAGTGTTAGGTTTTATTAAGGGGGGATTGCGTGGGTTTTAGAGTAGGGTTGGGTGTGTGGGTGGTGGGTTGTAATGTTGGGGGGGTATTGTCTTTTTTTTACAGGTAAAAGAGCTGATTACTTTGGGGCAAAACTCCGCAAAAAGCCGGCTATTTGTAATTTAGTATAGGGTAGGGATTTTTATTATTTTGGGGGGCTTTTTTATTTTATTAGGGGGATTAGATTAGGTGTAATTAGTTTTAAAAACTTGTAATTATTTTATTTTTTTCATAATTTAGTTTATTTAATTTAATTGTAATTAATTGTAGTTAATTTAATAACTATTGTACCTAGTTAAAATAAATACAAACTTGCCTGTAAAATAAAAATAAACCCTAAGCTAGATACAAATGTAACTATTAGTTATATTGTAGCTATTTTAGGGTTTATTTTATAGGTAAGTATTTAGTTTTAAATAGAAATAATTTATTTAATTGTAGTAATTTTATTTTGATTTATTTAAATAATATTTAAGTTAGGGGGGTGTTAGGGTTAGGGTTAGACTTAGATTTTGTGGTTAATAAATTTAAGATAGTGGTGGTGGCGTTGGGGTCGGCAGATTAGGGGTTAATAAATGTAGGTAGGTGTTGGCGATGTCCGGTTAGGCAGATTAGGGGTTAAAATTTTTAATATAGTGTTTGAGATGTGGGGGGGGGGGGTCGGTTTAGGGGTTAATAGGTAGTTTATGGGTGTTAGTGTACTTTTTAGCACTTTAGTTAAGAGTTTTATGTTACGGCGTTAGCCCAAAAAAATCTTAACTACTGACTTTTAAATGCGGTATCAGTCTTGACAGGAGAGGCTGTACCGCTCACTTTTTCCAAGGCTTGTAATACCGGCGTTAGGAAAATCCCATTGAAAAGATAGGATACGCAATTTACGTAAGTGGATTTGCGGTATGCTCGAGTCGCGGAAAAAAAGTGAGTGGTACACCTGTACCTGCCAGACTCGTAATACCAGCGGGCGTTAAAAAGCAGCGTTGGGACCTCTCAACGCTGCTTTTTAAGGCTAACGCAAGACTCGTAATCTAGGCGAGTGTGTCATATGTTGTACTCTAGTGCAACGCATAATACGGCTAATTTATTTATTATGTATGTATATATGTATGTATGTATGTATGTATGTATGTATATGTATGTATGTATATGTATGTATGTATATGTATGTAAGTATGTATATATGTATGTATGTATGTATGTATATGTATGTATGTATGTATATGTATGTATGTATGTATATGTATGTATGTATGTATATGTATGTATGTATATGTATGTATGTATGTATATGTATGTATGTATATGTATGTATGTATATGTATGTATGTATGTATATGTATGTATGTATATGTATGTATGTATGTATATGTATGTATGTATATGTATGTATGTATGTATATGTATGTATGTATATGTATGTATGTATATGTATGTATGTATGTATGTATGTATGTATATGTATGTATGTATATGTATGTATGTATATGTATGTATGTATATGTATGTATGTATGTATATGTATGTATGTATATGTATGTATGTATATGTATGTATGTATATGTATGTATGTATGTATATGTATGTATGTATATGTATGTATGTATGTATATGTATGTATGTATGTATATGTATGTATGTATATGTATGTATGTATGTATATGTATGTATGTATATGTATGTATGTATATGTATGTATGTATATGTATGTATGTATATGTATGTATGTATGTATATGTATGTATGTATATGTATGTATGTATATGTATGTATGTATGTATATGTATGTATGTATATGTATGTATGTATATGTATGTATGTATATGTATGTATGTATATGTATGTATGTATATATATGTATGTATGTATATGTATGTATGTATATGTATGTATGTATATGTATGTATGTATGTATATGTATGTATGTATATGTATGTATGTATGTATATGTATGTATGTATGTATGTATATGTATGTATGTATATGTATGTATGTATGTATATGTATGTATGTATATGTATGTATGTATGTATGTATGTATATGTATGTATGTATGTATATATATGTATGTATGTATATATTTATATATATATATATATATGTGTGTATATATGCACACAAATACATACATAACATACATACACATACATATTTACACACACGCATACTGTGTATATATATATACAGTAGTTCATCTCTGCAGATGTGAATTACTTTCAGGATGCGTTTACCCTATGATACAGTATACATATGGAGTTACAGATTTGTATTTACACTCGCTGTTTACTATATATATTTAGAAGTTCACTATAGTAGAACAGGGTCTTGGCATCTGGGAAATTAAAACATCTAAATAGCCTCCATCCTAGCCACATACAGGTAACACCCAGAGCAGTTTTTGCTGCAGCAATTTGTATGTTTATGCCGGTTGCCTATAGCAACCGCTGCGCTTCATGAAATATGTCTTTCTGAACATGCGCACATTAGCCCCGGTGGTTCACTGATATCTGGCAAGCACGCCGACGTGATGCTTTTGACGTTGTCAGGACAACGCCGTGCTATGCGTCATCACGCTAGGCACGGCTAGCGTGTCAGCGTGACGTCAGTGTTTTGAGATTGAAGGAGCGTGATACAGGAATGGCGGTAAAGTTTAAGGGGTATCTATTCTATTTAAGGGGTATGATTTTAATTGTATGTTATCTGATTTTGGGTGCTTAGTTGCACTCTGCTTCTAATATTTTGTGTGACATTGACAAAGGCACACTGCAGTGCCGAAACGTTTGTCTTTTAACCTAATGAAATAAACTTATATTTTTTATGGAAAAAGACCAGTGAGTGCCTGCTTCTTGGAGGAACTGGATATTGCATTAGCAGTGCACCGTGGCATAACCTGTGGTATGATTGTGCAATCCTATCTATGACAGTATATACAGTATATATATATATGATAGAAGGGGGGAGTAGGTAGTTGCGCCAAAATTAGAGAAGAAGTTGTTGTACAATAAAATGCTCTATGAAAAAGTCCAATGTATGCTGCTATTAGTGGTGTCTCATTCCTCCTTGGTGAGACTAAAATTGGGAAAAAGTTGAACAGGGTTTGTTCTAATAGCGCTTGCAGAAGATGTTCCTCATAAGCATGTGAAGGGGAGAAAAACAAAAATGGGAATATCCCCAAATGAGTGTTGAATAATTGAGATCAAAATGAATGATAATAAATGCTCACCTGTTAGATCACAGGGATCAGCGATCAGCGACGAGTGGAAATATATATATATTAGGGTCAGAGCCTTCCATTTGTAGATTATATCACTCTTTACGCCATCCATACAGATCCTTAAAAAGCTATACTTGAGCCTTTAACTGATGCACATAAAGCCCTTTGAGTCAAGATGATGACTTAGCCTCCTAGCATTCCTCTAGGTGTTTACTAGAGGAATGCTAGGAGGCTAAGTCATCATCTTGACTCAAAGGGCTTTATGTGCATCAGTTAAAGGCTCAAGTATAGCTTTTTAAGGATCTGTATGGATGGCGTAAAGAGTGATATAATCTACAAATGGAAGGCTCTGACCCTAATATATATATATATATTTCCACTCGTCGCTGATTGCTGATCCCTGTGATCTAACAGGTGAGCATTTATTATCATTCATTTTGATCTCAATTATTCAACACTCATTTGGGGATATTCCCATTTTTGTTTTTCTCCCCTTCACATGCTTATGAGGAACATCTTGTGCAAGCGCTATTAGAGCAAACCCTGTTCAACTTTTTCCCAATATATATATATATATATATATATATATATATATATATATATATATATATATATATATATATATATATATATATATATATATAATTAGCACACCTTTACTTTATGGCTCTACTGAAAACTGTCCCTTCAAATTCCCATAGCTTTATTGGTAGTCAGTGATATGCCTTTTAAGCATGGGGAAAAAAAATCCAACTTAGGGACATCCATTTTAAAAAAAGCAAAAACTTTAATATATTTTAAAGTGTCCCCTTTCGATGCAAGTGCAACACAGAAATAAAATTATTGTCCCTTTAAGTATCTGCAGATTAAAACAGACTGATATCAAAGCTGTCTGATTTGTGCCCCACAGGTAAATGTGGTACACTATGTTGACATACTATTTACACATGCACAACATAGTAACTTAAAGAAGCAGTTCTTCATAT
Source organism: Bombina bombina (assembly GCF_027579735.1). Taxonomy (NCBI): domain Eukaryota; kingdom Metazoa; phylum Chordata; class Amphibia; order Anura; family Bombinatoridae; genus Bombina; species Bombina bombina. The sequence goes on along the minus strand of NC_069508.1, from coordinate 199,062,286 downwards.
ATAAAAAATTACAGGTTAAACTCTAAAAATTAGAATATTGTGCAAAAGTTAATTTATTTCACTAATGCAACTTAAAAGGTGAAACTAATATATGAGATAGACTCATTACATGCAAAGCAAGATAGTTCAAGCCGTGATTTGTCGTAATTCTGATGATTATGGTTTACAGCTCATGAAAACCCCAAATCCACAATCTCAGAAAATTAGAATATTGTGAAAAGGTGCAATATTCTAGGCTCAAAGTGTCCCACTCTAATCAGCTAATTAAGCCATAACACCTGCAAAGGGTTCCTGAGCCTTTTAAAGCATCCTGGTCTTCCATAACACCTCAGCAGTGCCACAGGCTGATAGCTTCCATGCCGCGTCGCAGGCAGTAATTGCTGCAAAAGGGGCCCAAACCAAGTACTGAGTACATAAAGTATGCATGCTTATTAGTGATGCACTGAAATGGTAATTCTGGACCGAAACCGAATCCGAAAATACGGGATGCACTTGGCCGAAAACCGAAACAGATACCGAAAATGTATTTTTTTCAAATAATTTTTTTTTTAAGTTTTTTTTTTTTTTTGCATAATTAGAGCCAATAAAAAAAATCCCACACTTTTATTGAAAGTAACACACTAAAATTGGACAAAAATATCTTAAAACAATAATATGCTACACAATAATTTTACCAAGAAAAAAAAAAAAACAGGCAAACAATAATGCCATTTTCGGCCAAAATGTTTCTGCGACCAAAATTTTGGTGCATCCCTACTTAAAACAATTATAAATATCAATATACTGTATTATTCTTCATTTATTTCTATGTAACAGAATCATATTTAACAGGTTTTTTTTTTTACTAATTATCCAAATAAAGTATAGTCCTAGAAAACTCATTATATGCAGAACAGAAAGTCAAGTAATAAACTTAAACAGCAGCTCTAGGCTAGCATCAAATTTGAAACATGCTACACAATAATTTTACCGAAAATAACAGGCTAAAAAACCGAAATAGCCAAAAATGCCATTTTCGGCCGAAACTTTCTGCGGCCGAAATTTCGGTGCATCCCTAATGCTTATACTTTTCAGAGGTCCGATATTGTTCTATGTACAATCCTTGTTTTATTGATTGCATGTAATATTCTAATTTTCTGAGATTGTGGATTTGCGTTTTCATGAGCTGTAAGCCATAATCATCACAATTATGACAAATCACGGCTTGAACTATCTTGCTTTGCATGTAATGCGTCTATCTCATATATTAGTTTCACCTTTTAAGTTGCATTAGTGAAATAAATGAACTTTTGCACGATATTCTAATTTTTCGAGTTTCCCCTGTATATACATTTTCATTTTGGAATAGCATCCGTTACTAAATATAGAAGAGATGGCATGTTGTTCCTGTCGCCACAGAGTAAAACGATATTACCAGGACAGTAAACATTTTCGCCTAGATTACGAGTCTTGCGTTAGCCTTAAAAAGCGGCGTTGAGAGGTCCCAACGCTGCTTTTTAATGCCCGCTGGTATTGCGAGTCTGGCCGGTACAGGTGTACCGCTCACTTTTCTTCTGCGACTTGAGCATACCACAAATCCACTTGCGTAAATTGCGTATCCTATCTTTTTAATGGGATTTGCCTAATGCCGATATTACGAGTCTTGGAAAAAGTGAGCTGTACACCCTCTCCTGTCAAGACTCCTACCGCATTTAAAAGTCAGCAGTTAAGAGTTTTATGGGCTAAATAAACTACCTATTAACCCCTAAACCAAGCCCCCCCACATCGCAAACACTTAAATACATTTTTAACCCCTAATCTGCCAACCGGACATCGCCGCCACTTCAATAAATATATTAACCCCTAAACCGCCGCACTCCCGCCTGCAAACATTAGTTTCATTTTATTAACCCCTAATCTTCCACCCCTAACATCGCCGACACCTACCTACATTTATTAACCCCTAATCTGCCGCACCCAACGTCGCCGCAACTATATTAAGTGTATTACCCCCTAAACCTAAGTCTAACCCTAACCCCTCTAACTTAAATATAATTTAAATAAATCTAAATAAAATTATTATTATTAAATAAATTATTCCTATTTAAAACTAAATACTTACCGATAAAATAAACCCTAAGATAGCTACAATATAACTAATAGTTACATTGTATCTAGCTTAGGGTTTATTTGTATTTTACAGGCAACTTTGTATTTATTTTAACTAGGTACAATAGTTATTAAATAGTTATTAACTATTTAATAACTTCCTAGTTAAAATAAATACAAATATACCTGTAAAATAAATCCTAACCTAAGTTACAGTTACACCTAACACTACACTATCATTAAATAAATTACCTAAATTAACTACAATTAATTACAATTAAATTAAATAAACTAAATTACAGAAAAAAATAAAATAATTACAATTTTTGATCCAATCAGCCAATAGAATGCGAGCTCAATCCTATTGGCTGATTGGATCAGCCAATAGGATTGAACTTCAATCCTATTGGCTGATTGCATCAGCCAATAGGATTTTTCTACTTTAATTCCGATTGGCTGATAGAATTCTATCAGCCAATTGGAATTGAAGGGACGCCATCTTGGATGACGTCACTTAAAGGTACCGTCATTTAGTGTTAGTCGTCGGAAGAAGAGGATGCACTGCGTCCGATGTCTTGAAGATGGATCCGCTCCACTCTGGATGGATGAAGATAGAAGATGCCGCCTGGATGAAGACTTCTGCCCATCTGCAGGACCACTTCGGCCCGGTTGGGTGAAGACGTCTCAAGGTAGGGTGATCTTCAAGGGGGTAGTGTTAGGTTTTATTAAGGGGGGATTGGGTGGGTTTTAGAGTAGGGTTGGGTGTGTGGGTGGTGGGTTGTAATGTTGGGGGGTATTGTCTTTTTTTTTACAGGTAATAGAGCTGATTACTTTGGGGCAATGCCCCGCAAAAAGCCCTTTTAAGGGCTGTTTGTAATTTAGTATAGGGTAGGGATTTTTATTATTTTTGGGGGCTTTTTTATTTTATTAGGGGGATTAGATTAGGTGTAATTAGTTTTAAAAAATTGTAATTATTTTATTTTTTTCTGTAATTTAGTGTTTCTTTTTCCTTCGTAATTTAGTTTATTTAATTTAATTGTAATTAATTGTAGTTAATTTAGGTAATTTATTTAATGATAGTGTAGTGTTAGGTGCAATTGTAACTTAGGTTAGGATTTATTTTACAGGTATATTTGTATTTATTTTAACTAGGAAGTTATTAAATAGTTAATAATATAATAAATACAAAGTTGCCTGTAAAATAAAAATAAACCCTAAGCTAGATACAATGTAACTATTAGTTATATTGTAGCTATCTTAGGGTTTATTTTATCTGTAAATATTTAGTTTTAAATAGGAATAATTTATTTAATAATAATAATTTTATTTAGATTTATTTAAATTATTTTTAAGTTAGGGGGGGTTAGGGTTAGACTTAGGTTTAGGGGTTAATAACTTTATTATAGTGGCAGCGACGTTGGGGGCGGCAGATTAGGGGTTAATAATTGTAGGTAGCGGTAGGTTGTGACGACATTGGGGAAGGCAGAATAGGGGTTAATAACTATAATGTAGGTGCCGGCAATGTTGGGGGCGACAGATTAGGGGTTAAAAAGTATAATGTAGGTGGCGGCGGTGTCCGGAGCGGCAGATTAGGGTTTAATAATATAATGTAGGTTGCGGCAATGTCGGACGCGGCAGATTAGGGGTTAATAAGTGTAAAATTAGGGGTGTTTAGACTCAGGGTTCATGTTAGGGTGTTAGGTGTAGACATAAAAAGTATTTCCCCATAGGAATCAATGGGGCTGCGTTAGGAGCTGAACGCTGCTTTTTTGCAGGTGTTAGACTTTTTTTCAGCCGAATCAGCCCCATTGCATCCTATGGGGAAATCGTGCACAAGCACGTTTTTCCAGCTTACCGCTACCGTAAGCAGCGCTGGTATTGAGGTGAGATGTGGAGCTAAATTCTGCTCTACTCTCACTTTTTTGCTGCTAACGCCGGGTTTGTAAAGACCCGTAATACCAGTGTTGTCTGTGGTGAGCGGTAAGGGAAAACTGTGCGTTAGCAGTGCACCCCACACCATTACCGACAAAAACTTGTAATCTACCTGTCTGTAATTAAAAGACATTACTGTTGTGTTGCTATAGAATAACATCAGCAAATATTATATTGACATTTTTTTAACCTAATTAATATCTTTGTTTGAGGCAATTGTTTTTCAATAGCAAAAGTCAACCTATCTCTTGCCTTATTTGGTCACTGTATAAATAAGAGTCAATAAGAGCAAAAGAGATTAGTGAAGTTCCCTTACAGAAAGGTTGCTGCATGGTCTATTGTGATTCAGACAGAGCATGCAATTTTAAACAACTTTCTATTATCAAATTTGCAGTTTCTCTTGGTATTGTTTGTTGAAGAGTAAACCTAGGAAAACTCATAGTACCTCAGGAGAATGCACATGTTTTTAGGAGTCTATGGTAGAAGTGCTTGCAACAATGTTTGCAGCAGTATTACACAGTGTTGCCAATGCCAACACTGCAGCCAGTACTAAAGACAGAGGCATGGTCATGAAGTTCTACAAACCTACTAGGTTTACTCTTAGACAAATACCATGGGAACAAACCAAATGTAATAATATAAGTAAATAAACAAGTTATTTTAGATTTCACACCTTGGGGCCGATTTATCATCGATCTGTAACATGATCTGATCAGCGGATTATGTCCGACAAACATCAATGAATTCCGATAGAATACACTGTCGGCATTTATCATTGCACAAGCATTTCTTTTGAACTGCTTGGGCAATGCCGCCCCCTACAGATTGATGTCCGCAGCCTCAGAGCAGGCGGACAAGTTATGGAGCAGCGGTCTTAAGACCACTGCTTCATAACTGATGTTTCCGGGCATCAAGCCCCTTTGTCTGAATCATGAAAGTTAAATTTTACTGTCTGTTTAATATTTATTTTTGTTGCCAACTCTTTGCATACTCATATTTTATCCTATAGAACCATTCCTGCATAAGGCACCAGTGCCATCCCAATGGCGATGAATGCACCAAATAAAATATATACAGACCATAATACAAACATAATGATGACCTTTATTTGCAATGTGACTACACAGAGAAGGCAGAACAGAAGGACCATAGGACCCTGCTGCTTAGAATACTTGCAACTTTATCAGGAACGTAGACTTTGGGCAAAATGTATCATCATTGCTGGTAGACAGGTTCCCAAGTAATGAGCCTTTGCACCTGCAATCACCACTTGCTGCTTCACACGGCAAAATTTAACATCACACAAGAAGTTTCTTGTGCTTTGCCCCCCTGCTCCTATGCAACAAATTGTGCTAGAGCAGGGCACCACCATAGGGCTGAGTAGGGTAAAATGGTAACAATTACTACCCCCTGCCCCGGTTTTTGTAGGCAGGCCACATCTCACAACGCCACACCCATGGACCTAGAGTTGCCACCTTTTCTGGTAAAAATTACCAGCCAGGCTCTTAAGCATACATTTACATAAATAAAATACAACAAAAATCAAGATCTAAAGCTGCTAGGGCTTATTTGTTTATAATTAGATTCACATACATTTAGCAGACGTTTGACTATGGTAGCATCTGTAGTTATATATTTATTCATATTATGTATTTCTATTTGACATGAAACCTAAAAAATACCAGCAATATCAGTAAAATACTGGCCAGGTGGCAACCTTACATGAGCCCACAGGCTCTGCATGCGACTCCATCTCCCTCTGCCCTGATCCTGCCCATGAAAGACTCTAAACTACACCCCAACCCACCCTGTTTCTTCCTGTGGAACATCTGAGACTAAGCCCTGGAATGTCCGCCCCCACCACCCCACAATAAGGTTTCTGGAATCAACACTGCTAACTGATAGTTGCAAAAAAGTGGGATATGCATTGCTGTTCAGTATAAAAAAAATACTAGGATGCAGTAAACATAGAGTAAACAATTCCTTTCATTTACCCAGCATAAAAACTTAAACTAAACACTTTTTTCAGTTATTTTACATAATACATTTTTCTAGTATAATCTGCAAGTTTTTATTGTTATGCTGTAATGTTACATATATGACTTTTCACACGATTACATCCAATGGACAATTTAGGCTTATAACCTTCTTTTTTATTGTAAGAATATACGGTTAGATTATGAGTTTTTCGTTTTGAGTTGTGCGGTGCTAACGAGCAGTTTATGCTCACTGTTCACTTACAGACAGCGCTGGTATTACGGGTTTTTACAAACCCGGCGTTAACCGCAAAAATGTGAGCATAGAGCAAAATTTACCAGTGCTGCTTACGTTAGCGGTGAGCTGGTAAAACGTGCTTGTGCACAATTTCCCCATAGGAATCAATGGGGGAGAGCCGGCTGATAAAAAACCTAAAACCTGCAAAAAAGCAGCGTTTAGCTCCTAACGCAGCCCCATTGATTCCTATGGGGAAATAAAAGTTATGTCTACACCTAACACCCTAACATGAACCCAGAGTCTAAACACCCCTAATCTTACACTTATTAACCCCTAATCTGCTGCCCCTGACATCGCCGACACCTACATTATATTATTAACCCCTAATCTGCCGCTCCGGACACCGCCGCCACCTACATTATATGTATGAAACCCTAATCTGCTGCCCCCAACATCGCCGACACCTACATTATATTTATTAACCCCTAATCTGCCGTCCCCAATGTTGCCGCAACCTAACTGCATTTATTAACCCCTAATCTGCCCCCCCCAACGTCGCCACCACTATAATAAAGTTATTAACCCCTAAACCTAAGTCTAACCCTAACCCTAACCCCCCTAACTTAAAAATAATTTAAATAAATCTAAATAAAATTACTACAATTAACTAAATAATTCCTATTGAAAACTAAATACTTACCTATAAAATAAGCCCTAAGATAGCTACAATATAACTAAAAGTTACATTGTAGCTATCTTAGGGTTTATTTTTATTTTACAGGCAACTTGTATTTAGTTTAACTAGGTACAATAGTTATTAAATAGTTATTAACTATTTAATAACTACCTAGCTAAAATAAATACAAAAGTACCTGTAAAATAAAACCTAAACACTAAAACACATAAAACACTACACTACAAGTAAATTAATTACCCAAATGAAATACAATTAATTACAATTAAATAAAATTATCTAAAGTACAAAAAACAACAACACTAAATTACAAAAAATAATAAACAAATTACAAAGATTTTTAAACTAATTACACCTAATCTAATCCCCCTAACAAAATAAAAAAAAACCCTACCCTACACTAATTTACAAATAGCCCTTAAAAGGGCCTTTTGCTGGGCATTGCCCCAAAGTAATCAGCTCTTTTAACTGAAAAAAAATTACAATCCCCCCCACAACATTAAAACCCACCACCCACACAACCAACCCTACTCTAAAACCCACCCAATCCCCCCTTAAAAAAACCTAACACTAACCCCCTTAAGATCACCTTACCGGGAGACGTAATCACCCAACCGGGCCAAAGTCTTCAACGAAGCCGGGAGAAGTTTTCATTCAAGCCGGACGAAGTGGTCCTCCAGACGGGCAGAAGTCTTCATCCAGACGGCATCTTTTATCTTCATCCATCCCGCGCGGAGTGGGTCCATCTTCAAGACATCCGACGCGGAGAATCCTCTTCTTCCGACGGCTAAACACAGAATGAAGGTTCCTTTAAATCACGTCATCCAAGATGGCGTCCCTTCAATTCCGATTGTCTGATAGAATTCTATCAGCCAATCGGAATTAAGGTAGAAAAAATCCTATTGGCTGATGCAATCAGGCAGTAGGATTCAACTGGCATTCTATTGGCTGATTGGAACAGCCAATAGAATGCCAGCTCAATCCTATTGGCTGATTGCATCAGCCAATAGGATTTTTTCTACCTTAATTCCGATTGGCTAATAGAATTCAGCCAATCGGAATTGAAGGGACGCCACCTTGGATGACGTCATTTAAATGAACCTTTATTCTGTGTTTAGCCGTCGGAAGAAGAGGATGCTCCGCGCCGGATGGATGTGGATAGAAGATGCCGTCTAGCTGAAGACTTCTGCCCGTCTGGAGGACCACTTCGCCCGGCTTGGATGAAGACTTCTCCCGGCTTTGTTGAGGACTTCGGCCCGGTTGGGTGAAGACGTCTCCCGGTAAGGTGATCTTCAGGGGGTTAGTGTTAGGTTTTTTTTAGGGGGGATTGGGTGGGTTTTAGAGTATGGTTGGTTGTGTGGGTGGTGGGTTTTAATGTTGGGGGAGGAATTGTAATTTTTTTTCAGGTAAAAGAGCTGATTACTTTGGGGCAATGCCCCGCAAAATGCCCTTTTAAGGGCTATTTGTAATTTAGTGTAGGGTAGGGCTTTTTTTAATTGGGGGGGGCTTTTTTATTTTCTTAGGGGGATTAGATTAGGTGTAATTAGTTTAAAAATCTTGTAATTTCTTTATTATTTTCTGTAATTTAGTGTTTGTTTTTTTTGTACTTTAGATAATTTAATTTAATTGTAATTAATTGTATTTAATTTAGGTAATTAATTTAATTGTAGTGTAGTGTTAGGTGTAATTGTAACTTAGGTTAGATTTTATTTTACAGGTAAATGTATCTTTATTTTAACTAGGTAGTTATTAAATAGTTAATAACTATTTATTAACTATTGTACCTAGTTAAAATAAATACAAAGTTGCCTGTAAAATAAAATAAACCCTAAGCTAGCTACAATGTAACTATTAGTTATATTGTAGCTATCTTAGGGTTTTTTTTATTTTAGTTTTAAATAGTAATTTTTTAGTTAATTCTATTAATTTTATTTAGATTTATTTAAATTATATTTAAATTAGGTGGGGTTAGGGTTAGGCTTAGGTTTAGGGGTTAATAACTTTATTATAGTGGCGGCGACGTTGGGGGCGGCAGATTAGGGGTTAATAAATGTAGGTAGGTGGCGGCGATGTTAGGGCCGGCAGATTAGGGGTTAATAATATTTAAATAGTGTTTGCGATACGGGAGTGCGGCGGTTTAGGGGTTAATATATTTATTATAGTGGCAGCGATGTCCGGTTCGACATATTAGGGGTTAAAAATGTATTTTAGTGTTTGCAATGTGGGAGGGCCTCGGTTTAGGGGTTAATAGGTAGTTTATGGCTTTTAGTGTGCTTTTTAGCACTTTAGTTAAGAGTTGTATGCTACGGCATTGTAGTGTAAAACTCTTAACTACTGACTTTTAAATGCGGTACCAGGCTTGACAGGAGAGGGTCTACAGCTCACTTTTGGTCAGACTCATAATACCGGCGCTATGCAAGTCCCATTGAAAATATAGGATGCGCAATTGACGTAAGTGGATTTGCGTTATTTCCGATTCTGGACAAAAAAGTGAGTGGTACACCTGTACCTGCAAGACTGGTAATACCAGCGGGCATTAAAAAGCAGTGTTGGGACCAGCCAACGCTGCTTTTTAATCCTAACACAAGACTCGTAATCTAGCCGATAGTTATTTAACTCACAAACTGGCACATAAAAACCTGAAAAGGGTTACAATTACCGAAGTCCTATCAAAAGCTCAAATATATCTCCAAAATTAAATTTCACACAACTAAGATTATATCTGCAGCTACAGCAGTTTTATTAAAAGTTAAATGACTAGAATTTGTAATCAAACCAGAAGAAAGTGCTATAAAGCCAAAAACTTTTTCTGGAAACTGTATACACAAACCATGCAATATTGTTATTTGCACAGTAAATATTCTCTTTTTATTATTCTGCTTTTTATTCGTTTTTTTATGTGTTCTTTTTTAATGCAAAGCAATTTCTTACAGGTGTAAAATAGCGGCCAACTAAAATCTTATTGGAGTTATGGGCCAATTTAGTTTCAGATATAAAACATTCTGACATTTCTCCCAAAGGGTTGTCCTGTATTTAAAGCATGCACTTTTTGAAACCTTTCTGTAAAAGAGAACAGGAAACAGACCTAGTTGCAATCTCCACAATGAAGTTATCGTACAAATGTATTTGGTTTGATAAGCCATTCTCAAACTTCTGCATCATCTCAATACATTTGTTAAACTGTATTGTTTTATGATTTTTTTTTAACATGTCAGATACTTAAAGGGAAAATAATTCCCCACAAATGTCATTAATGATTCAGATAAGCATAAACAATACAGAGCAGGAGCGTTACAGTTTTTATACACTGATATAGCTATATACAAAGATCACTTAATATAGAGCAACTCAGCCACTACAAAAATGTAAAGCTCTAGCTCGATATTGTACAGCTAACATAAAGTGCACAATATGGTTGGCAACATTACTGACCTGTAAGTGCACACAGTTTCTGTCACAGAGCGGGAAAACACCTAAACTCCAAGATGGCGGCATGGGCGTCCAGAAGGGGGGACAAGAGGGGGCATTTGCCCCCCTGAATTTTCCTCCCCACCTGGAGTAAAACTGCAGGAAAAAAAAGACAATAGAATGGATTCCAATTCCCAGCATGCATTATTTCCCTCCCTCTCTGGTGCTCCTATGAAGGAACATGAGTATTCATGTGTGAAAAAAAGAAGGCTCCCATAAGCAGCCAGCACTGGGGAAAGTCAGATAAGTTCTGTTACAGCTACACACAATTTGTAGTTGTTTTCTTTTTCTCTCCTTGCACCCTTGTGGCACTGTATATTTTTTACTAGTTACACAATCAGGAGCAGCAATACTGATTTCCACCAATAAACAAGCAAAGTATTGCTAAATCCTTACCACCTGTATAACTGTAACAATCTGTGTGTACAAAATAGTAGAAGAATGGCAGGCAGCTTGCATGAGCAAGGGAAAGGAAACCACAGCTTACAGGAAGCTAGGTCTGCCTAGTATGGCTCCCCTTAAATCCCCTGTGTGTGCATTATCATTTAAAGGAAAAGTAAACATTAAATACATGCTAGATAGAATGATGCATTCAAAGAAAAGATTAGTCTGAGAATAACCTGTAGATGCATTTTTCAAAGTTTCATTAGTTGTTAAAATATGTGTAAAGTTTTAGTGTCTATAAAACAATGGGAGCTGCCATGTTGTAACTTAGGTTACCTTCTCTGCTGTGGCCAATTAGGGACAGTTATAAATAGGTCACTAGAGTGTGCAGCCAATGGCTGTGTGGAATATAACAGTGTTCTGCACTTCTAACAGGAACTGAAAAGCTCACAATTTCAGAATAGAATTGCAGGGAAAGGGGACAAAATAAATAATACAAGTATATTGCAATGTTTTTTTTTTAAATATATTTATGATTTATCATTTTATATTACTATCTCAAAGTGTCTAATGTCCCTTTAACTACTCCTTAGACTACACAATTCTGGGATTTATTGCTTCCTGCAGCAGCCTCAGAAAATGTTATTTATAGGGACATGAAACCCAAAAATGTCTTTCATGATTTAGGTAGAACATACAATTTTAAACATCTATCCAGTTTACTTCTATTATCAAATTTGCTTTATTCTCTTGGAATCATTTGTTGAAGGAGCAGCAATGCACTACTGGTTTCTAACTGAACACATAGGTGAGCCAATGACAGCCAGTATATATAATATGCAGCCACCAATTATCAGCTAGTTCTTTGCTGCTCCTGAGCTTACCTAGATAAACCAATCAGCAAAGGATAACAAGAGAAGAAAGCAATTAAATAATAGAAGTAAATTGGAAAGTTGTTCAAGATTGTATGATCTATCTAAATCAGTGTTTCTCAACTCCCTTAACAGGCCAGAGTTTCATGATATCTTAACTAGAGCACAGGTAAAATAATCATCTGAAGGGTGGGAGTAGGTTAGTTACCATGGTTACTGATCAGCTGATTATTTCAGCTGTGCTCTAGTTAAGATATAATGAATATCCTGAGGACTGGAGAAACACTGATCTAAATCATGAATATCTAATTATGACTTTTCTGTCCCTTTAAATAAAAACAGTCTGCAGGCAAAAAGTGGCAGGCAGTGTGGTACAATATCCTTGCACACTGGTGCATGTGCTGCTGATTAGAAAATTATACTAAAACAGGTTAATGTGTGTTGCTTTTTTTACAGAATACATTTCCAAGACCTATGAGCATAGACTAAACTTTACTTTTATTTATGTGTAATACATACACAATTGTAAGTATGGATATGTGTTTGTGCTCACATGATTCTTTTTATAATATATATATATAGAAAGCAAGGTATTATGATTCAAGCGCATCTGAACAATTCCTTGTGATCACCTAAAAATGCCAGGTGACGCTACACCACAGGAGCAAATAGATCTTGTGGATAATATTAGTCTAAAAGTGCAATAACATATAAGTATGCGAAGACATTAGTATTGTAATGAATAAATAATAAATACTAATAAAACACAAATTCTAAACTAAAATAAGACGCATATGACCAGCAATATGTGGGACTCGTAATATAAACTGACACAAAATAAAAGTAATAGAAAGTAATAAAAGTAAAAGTTATTGGTAGTAAGAAGTGGAATTCAAAATAAGCTAAGATAACAGTCACATGTATAGTTAAACAAAGCAAAAATGATAGTCCGTTTCTATAAGAAATATACTGTATAGTAATATGATAAGAAAGCCGGATTTGAGGTATGTAGTCCGCAAAGGTAATATCACTATTATATTGCCACGGAAGTTCACACAGTCTATCAGTTCAAATGTGCAGATTTAGGTGCATCTGTATCCGTATCTGGTTAAAGATGGGTACTCACCAGATTTCACCTCAATCTAATGAGGTAAGTATCTCGCCCACAGGTGTACTCATCCGGGTTGTCTGTACGGTCTTAGTTAGGAATGGTTTATCTTTTCCTCCGTTTCTCCCCAGATGGTAAAAAGGTTCTTTGTAATGCTCCGGTATCAATTGAGCATAAAATAGACAAAACCTCAACAGATGAGATATGTAACAAACGAGAAGATGCAGATTTGCATATACGATAAAACAAGCTTCCCTAAAATTTGAAGTTTAAAACTACCAGGACCGGGTAGCCCGTGTTAAGCCGCCTTAACACGGGCTACCTGGTCCTGGTAGTTTTAAACTTTCAATTTTATGGAAGCTCGTTTTATCGTAGTTCATTAACAAATCTAGACACTTTGGCGTAAAGGGAATCTGCTGAAAAGCTCACTGAAGTAAAAAGGTATGTCATTGTGTACTTAATTTGCATATCTTACCCAGAATCCTTTGCTGCATTGGAAACAATGTAATTCAGAGGTTTTCTGTGGGGAAAACAAGCCTTCGGGCCTGTCTAGATTTGTTAATGAACTACACAATGAGTTATTTTCTCTATATTTTGTGCGTAGTGGAGGATTTTAAACTCACCTATCTCCCCCTAATTTAAAATGTTGTTGTATTCTGCCCGGAATCAACTTCACCCAGCAGTGATTCAAACCTTCTCCCAGCTGATGAGTAGCGACAACTACGAAACAGTCTGTCCTGGGATGCTTATGAATCACTGCACTAACCCTAGCTAAGTTTATAAGCTGTGTGAACAGCGATACTTTGGCGTAAAGGGGATCTGCTGAAAAGCAGACTGAAGTAAAAAGGTGTGTCATTGTGTACTTAATTTGCATATCTTACCCAGAATCCTTTGCTGCATTGGAAACAATGTAATTCAGAGGTTTTCTGTGGGAAAACAAGCCTTCGATCCTGTCTAGATTTATTAATGAACTACACAATGAGTTATTTTCTCTCTCTCTCTCTCTCTCTCTCTCTCTCTCTCTCTCTCTATATATATATATATATATATATAACATTCCAGTTTACTACCTCTTTATGCAAGGACTTTCCAGATGCAAGGAGGCATTTTATCTAAGATATTTACATCTGCATAACATGTTATACTCTCAGACTAAGATTGCTCAGTGTTTGAAATGAGACAGGTTAACTTGAAACTGTTCAGTTTACACTACAGCTGACTTCATTTTGAAATACATACCAACAAGCCTAAATCCTGCATTTAACCAGATCTAATGGTATGAGTACCACAGCTTATGGTTCTACCAAGACCATATAGAGTACAGCATTTTCAAAATCCATAAGTACAGCTGACAGATGGGAACATTTGTACACTATATTTGAAGTGGTGCTCTTGGTTGGGGAAAATGGGGAACAATCAAACAAACATATGTCAACCTTTTAAAAGTACTTTTCTTCATTTAACCTAACCATCTACACAGATCATTAATGTACACTTTTGAATTTACATAATTATTTTTGTTTGCACATTTAAAAATATGATTCTTTAAAAAGTGATCTCTTAATTTCTGCATTTTTTTTTATCATGCATGTCACACACTGTTGATTTAGGGGATGCAAGGTGCATAAATGTTTCCTCCTGTGAGTGTTTCTGTGGATGTCTGTGTTTATGTCTTTGTGCTTTGGTTTGTGTCTCTATGAGTGTGTATGTATTTTTTTTTTCTGAGGGTCTCTCTGTGAGGGTGGGTGTGTATGTCTTTGTGCATTTTCTGTGGATATCTGTGAGGGTGTGTGCATAGGTCTTTGAGCTTTTTCTATGGGTGTCTCTGTGAGGGTGTGTGTATGTTTGTCTTTGTGTATTTTCTCTGGATGCCTCTATGGGGGTGGGTGTGTATGTCTGTGTTTTCTGTGGATGTATCTGTGAGTGTGTGTGTGTGTATGTATGTTTGTATGTCTGTGTTTTCTCTGGATGTCTCTGTGAGGGTGTGTGTTTTCTGTGGGTGTCTCTGTGAAGGTGTGTATGTCTTTGTGTGTTTTCTGTGGATGTCTCAGTGAGGGTGTGTTTATGTATGTCTTTCTGTGTTTTATGTGGTTGTCTCTGTGTGTGTGTGTATGTTTTTGTGTGTTTTCTGTGGGTGTCTCTGTGTGTGTGTATGTCTTTGTGTGTTTTCTGAGGCTGTCTCTGTCGGTGTTTCCTTGGGTGTATTTGCAAGTTTGAGTTTGTGTGTGTGTCCATTGTCTGTTCCTTTTTAGGACATTTTGACCTTACTACTGATTATGCACATCTTTCTACAGACTTCGAGACTGAGACCCTTTCCGGAAGTCACCAATCCACTATTTAACCTTTAAATTATTGTTTAGGCAGTTCAGGGCCCTTCCTTTCAGCCACTGCATGCTGTTGTCATCATTTTGTTGGCATCTTCCTTTACAAAAAGATCATCAGAACTCCATATTTTGTTTTATAAATCATCAGAACTCCATATTTTGTTTTATAAATCTCCTTTTTTTTACAAAACTGTAGTTTACCTCATTACTTGTGAGGTCAATGTAAACAAGTGCTGAGTGTTTGTTTGGGTGTCTGTGTCTGAGTGTGTTTCTTTGCATGTCTGCTAGAGTGTCTATATGTGAATCCTTATGTGTGAGTGTGTGTGTTTCAGTGTATGAGTGTGTCTGTGTGTTTGTATGTTACTACCTTTACAACATTTCCAAGTTTAAATAGACACTTAAGAATAAAGTGCATATACGTTTTAGTCACTTGGTCAAAAATTGCACATGTCAAATGAGGAGGGGGGGGTGGCCCTGATCAATGGTTAAGTCAGGGGCCCAAAATATCTAGTGGCGGCCCTGTAAGTGACAGTGTGTGTGTCTGTCAGTATGTATGTTTCATTGTGTGTCAGTACATGTGAGTGACAGTGTGTTTGTGTCAGTATGTGTGTTTCATTGTGTGTCAGTATGTGTGAGTGACAGTGTGTTTGTCTGTCAGTATGTATGTTTTATTGTGTGTCAGTATGTGTGAGTGACAGTGTGTGTGTGTGTGTCAGTATGTATGCTTCATTGTGTGTCAGTATGTGTGAGTGACAGTGTGTGTGTCAGTATGTATGCTTCATTGTGTGTCTGTATGTGTGAGTGACAGTGTGTGTCAGTATGTATACTTCATTGTGTGTCTGTATGTGTGAGTGACAGTGTGTGTCAGTATGTATGTTTCATTGGGTGTCAGTATGTGTGAGTGACAGTGTGTGTGTGTGTCAGTATTAATGTTTCATTGTGGGTCAGTATGTGTGTTTCATTGTGTGTCAGTACATGTGAGTGACAGTGTGTGTGTGTCAGTATGTATGCTTCATTGTGTGTCAGCATGTGTGAGTGTCAGTATGTATGCTTCATTGTGTGTCAGGATGTGTAAGTGACAGTGTGTGTGTCGGTACGTATGTTTCATTGTGTCTCAGTACGTGTGTGTGACAGTGTGTGTGTCAGTCAATACGTATGTTTCATTGTGTGTAAGTATGTGTGAGTGACAGTGTGTGTTTCAGTATGTATGCTTCATTGTGTGTCAGTATGTGTGAGTGACAGTGTGTGTGTCAGTATGTATGCTTCATTGTGTGTCTGTATGTGTGAGTCACAGTGTGTGTGTGTGTGTGTCAGTATGTATGTTTCATTGTGTGAGTGACAGTGTGTGTGTCAGTATGTATGTTTCATTGTGTGTCAGTATGTGTGAGTGACAGTGTGTGTGTGTGTCAGTATGTATATTTCATTGTGTGTCAGTATGTGTGAGTGACAGTGTGTGTGTGTGTTAGTATGTATATTTCATTGTGTGTCAGTATGTGTGTTTCATTGTGTGTCAGTATGTGTGAGTGACAGTGTGTGTGTGTCAGTATGTGTGAGTGTCAGTATGTATGCTTCATTGTGTGTCAGCATGTGTGAGTGACAGTTTGTGTGTCAATACGTATGTTTCATTGTGAGTCAGTATGTGTGAGTGCCAGTGTGTATGTGTCAGTGTGTCAAGGTGCTAATGTATCTGTGTGTGTTAAGTCTGAATGTGTCTGTGCCAATGTATCTGAGTGCATAAAAGAAGTGTATGAAAGTGTATTAAAGTTTAGCATGTAGTGACTTCAAAATGTATAGTGTACTAGTAAACTAGGACTAGTAGTTTCGGATAATTTTCAACCCCTGATTTATTTATATAAATAAAATGTCACTTTTATGCCCCCCCCATACCTGTACATATTCCTATATCTATATATTTACATTAACATTATCAGATATATATAGAAATATATATTTAATATTACATTTATTTTTTTGTGAAGAACATTAGAATGTAAAAAATGAGTAACGCACTTTAGGTTTCGCGTTTTAGGACTAATGCAGTGTTGAGTTTGCGCCCATGAAGAATGAGTTATTTTAAGGCGAGTTATGTAAAATAATTAATATAAAATAATAATAATAATAATAATTGTAGATACTGTAAAATATACTGTATATATTTTACATTCCAATGTTCTTCACATAGAAACATTTTTACTATTTACTATTAAATATATATTTCTATATAGATATAATAATGTTAATGTAAAATATATATCTCTACCAATAGGAATAGATATACAGGTATAGGTATATATATAGATTTATATAGGAAAATATATTATTAATGGAAATAACATTGTGCTACATGTGAAGAACATTGGAATGTGAAATATTATAATAATAACACCTGTTGTGTTAGCGTGTGATTGATGTGTTAGTTTCTAAAGGGAGAATAACTAAACACGGTTGCAATATCCAAAGTCCTGATGTTAGCATGCGATGGGTTTTGCTCGCAAGTAAAACTTTTACTTTTAACTTATAATACATGTGCAAATAATTACTTCCAGCGATGTTTACGCTCAAGTGGGAGTGCTTAATAGCACGCCATTTCTAATCTAGCGCTCTGTCTGTAAATATATTTATTAAAATACTTAAAGGGGACACTAAACTCAAATTTTTCTTTCAGAATATGGATAGAGCAGCAATTTTTAGCAACGTTCTAATCTACTCCTATTATCAATTTATTTTCATTCTCTTGGTATCTTTATTTGTACAACTGTATTTAAAGTGTTTCAAATGAAAACACTTTTATTCTTCGCATTTTGCAGTTAAAGGGACAGTATAGTCCAAAACAAACTTTCATTATTCAGATAGGGCATGTAATTTTAAACAATTTCCCAATTTACTTCTATCACCAATTTTGTTTTGTTCTCTTGTTCTCCTTGAAGGCCGCCTCTTAGCTCAGGGCATTTTGACAGCTTTTCTCCACTAGAGGGTGTTAGTTCATGTGTTTCATATAGATAACACTGTGCTCATGCACGTGGAGTTCCTATGAGCCAGCACTGATTGGCTACAATGCAAGTCTGTCAAAAGAACTGAAATAAGGGGGCAGTTTGCAGAGGCTTAGATACAAGATAATCACTGAAGTAAAAAAGTATATTAATAAAACTGTGTTGATTGTGCAAAACTAGGGAATGGATAATAAAGATATTATCTATCTTTTAAAACAATAAATATTCTGGTGTAGACTGTCCCTTTAAATAAACCTGAGAATGTGGGACTGTGCTTCGAGTTTGCCCTGAAACCAAACATAAATATTATAGATTACAGGCACCACTCCTTTTACTATGCAGAGGCTTATTCTATTGTCGCTCACTCTATATGACCCCAATTAATACTGCAGTATTGTTAGATGTAATGTTCCTAGAGAGAGATGGATCCAGTTATTCGCTGCTCTCTAAGACGCCCACTATCTGCTCTGCTGGGATGATATGGGCTGTGTGTTCATTAATGTTCAATCATGTTACACAAAAGAGTATACTGGGAACGGTAATCGTGTTTGTAGATTGTACAGAAAGTGAGAACTAGCAAAGTATTTTTGTTGCTCAGCACAAACTATAAATCATACAGAATAAAATGAAATTTCTGTTTCATACCAAGAAAACGTAGATCACCTGCGGTATACGTAGAAAAAATAACTAATGTTACAGTGTTAAGGTATTTAACGGATGCACAGGTGTAAGGCTACATAATATGATTATAGTTAAATACATGCATAGGGGCCAATTTATCAAAGTCTGGTGGACATAATACGCTGTAGCGTATCATGTCCGCCAGATATCTCTGAATGCCGACAGCGATTTAACATTGCACAAGCAGTTCTGGTGAACTGCTTGTGCAATGTCACCCCCTGCAGATTAGCGGCCAATCAGCCACTAGCAGGGGGTGTCATTAAACCCGATCGTATAGGATCGGTCAGCTTGATGTTCGCAGCCTCAGAGGCAGCGGACCAGTTAAGGATCTGCGGTCTTAAGATCGCTGCTTCATAACTGCTGTTTCCGGCGAGCCTGAAGGCTCGCACAAAAACAGGGGCATCAGGGGCCTTTCAGCCCTTGATAAATCGGCCCCATAATGTCCATATTTTGACTGTACTATCGTCACATTTCTTTTTAGCAGTAAATAGAGACTGTAAGGCAGGATCTATCTATCTATCTATCTATGTATCTATCTATCATCTATCTATCTATCTATCTATATCTATCTATCTATCTATCTATCTATCTATTTATCTATATCTATCTATTTATCTATATCAATCTATCTATTTGTTTATATATTTGTCTATCTATCAATCATCCATAGTTACCCAATACATGAAATCTTTCAAATGAATTTACAGCCTTTTGCTAAGCAGTAAAACAATTAAAACAATTACGGCTAGATTTGGAGTTTTGTCGGTAACGACCCGAAAAACTAACGCCGGCTTTTTTCTGGCCGCACCATAAAAACAACTCTGGTATTGAGAGTCCACATAAAGGCTGCGTTAGGCTCCAAAAAAGGAGCGTAGAGCATTTTTAACGCAGCTTCAACTCTCGATACCAGAGTTGCTTACGCAAGCGGCCAGCCTCAAAAACGTGCTCGTGCACGATTCTCCCATAGGATACAATGGGGCTGTTTGAGCTGAAAAAAAACCTAACACCTGCAAAAAAGCAGCGTTCAGCTCTTAACGCAGCCCCATTGTTTGCTATGCGGAAACACCTCCTAAGTCTGCACCTAACACCCTAACATGTACCCCGAGTCTAAACACCCCTAACCTTACACTTATTAACCCCTAATCTGCCGCCCCCGCTATCGCTGACACCTGCATTTTATTTTTAACCCCTAATCTGGCGCTCCGTAAACCGCCGCTACTTACATTATACTTATGTACCCCTAATCTGCTGCCCCTAACACCGCCGACCCCTATATTATATTTATGAACCCCTAATCTGCCGCCCACAACGTCACCTACACTTATTAACCCCTAATCTGCTGAGCGGACCGCACCGCTACTATAATAAAGTTATTAACCCCTAATCCGCCTCACTAACCCTATAATAAATAGTATTAACCCCTAATCTGCCCTCCCTAACATCGCTGACACCTAACTTCAATTATTAACCCCTAATCTGACGACCGGAGCTCACCGCTATTCTAATAAATGTATTAACCCCTAAAGCTAAGTCTAACCCTAACACTAACACCCCCCTAAGTTAAATATAATTTACATCTAGCGAAATAAATTAACTCTTATTAAATAAATTATTCCTATTTAAAGCTAAATACTTACCTGTAAAATAAATCCTAATATAGCTACAATAAAAATTATAATTATATTATAGCTATTTTAGGATTAATATTTATTTTACAGGTAACTTTGTATTTATTTTAACCAGGTACAATAGCTATTAAATAGTTAAGAACTATTTAATAGTTACCTAGTTAAAATAATTACAAAATTACCTGTAAAATAAATCCTAACCTAAGTTACAATTAAACCTAACACTACACTATCAATAAATTAATCAAATAAACTACCTACAATTACCTACAATTAACCTAACACTACACTATCAATAAATTAAATACAATTCCTACAAATAAATACAATTAAATAAACTAGCTAAAGTACAAAAAATAAAAAAGAACTAAGTTACAAAAAATAAAAAAATATTTACAAACATAAGAAAAATATTACAACAATTTTAAACTAATTACACCTACTCTAAGCCCCCTAATAAAACAACAAAGCCCCCCAAAATAAAAAATGCCCTACCCTATTCTAAATTACTAAAGTTAAAAGCTCTTTTACCTTACCAGCCCTGAACAGGGCCCTTTGCGGGGCATGCCCCAAGAAGTTCAGCTCTTTTGCCTGTAAAAAAAAACATACAATACCCCCCCCAACATTACAACCCACCACCCACATACCCCTAATCTAACACAAACCCCCCTTAAATAAACCTAACACTAAGCCCCTGAAGATCATCCTACCTTGTCTTCACCTCACCAGGTATCACCGATCCGTCCTGGCTCCAAAGTCTTGATCCTATCCGGGAAGAAGAGGCGATCCGGACCGGCAACCATCTTGATCCAAGCGGCATCTTCTATCTTCATCCGATGACGACCGGCTCCATCCTGAAGACCTCCACCGCGGACCCATCTTCTTCCGGCGACGTCCAACTGAAGAATGAAGGTTCCTTTAAGGGACGTCATCCAAGATGGCGTCCCTCGAATTCCGATTGGCTGATAGGATTCTATCAGCCAATCGGAATTAAGGTAGGAATATTCTGATTGGCTGATGGAATCAGCCAATCAGAATCAAGTTCAATCAGATTGAGCTCGCATTCTATTGGCTGATCGGAACAGCCAATAGAATGCGAGCTCAATCTGATTGGCTGATTGGATCAGCCAATCGGATTGAACTTGATTCTGATTGGCTGATTCCATCAGCCAATCAGAATATTCCTACCTTAATTCCGATTGGCTGATAGAATCCTATCAGCCAATCGGAATTCGAGGGACGCCATCTTGGATGACGTCCCTTAAAGGAACCGTCATTCTTCAGTTGGACGTCGCCGGAAGAAGATGGGTCCGCGGTGGAGGTCTTCAGGATGGAGCCGGTCGTCATCGGATGAAGATAGAAGATGCCACTTGGATCAAGATGGTTGCCGGTCCGGATCGCCTCTTCTTCCCGGATAGGATGAAGACTTTGGAGCCTCTTCTGGACCTTTTCAGCCACCGGATGATGGATCGCCAACCCCCGCTTGGGTTGGATGAAGATTTTGGAGCCAGGACGGATCGGTGATACCTGGTGAGGTGAAGACAAGGTAGGATGATCTTCAGGGGCTTAGTGTTAGGTTTATTTAAGGGGGGGTTGGGTTAGATTAGGGGTATGTGGGTGGTGGGTTGTAATGTTGGGGGGGGGTATTGTATGTTTTTTTTTACAGGCAAAAGAGCTGAACTTCTTGGGGCATGCCCCGCAAAGGGCCCTGTTCACGGCTGGTAAGGTAAAAGAGCTTTGAACTTTAGTAATTTAGAATAGGGTAGGGCATTTTTTATTTTGGGGGGCTTTGTTGTTTTATTAGGGGGCTTAGAGTAGGTGTAATTAGTTTAAAATTGTTGTAATATTTTTCTTATGTTTGTAAATATTTTTTCATTTTTTGTAACTTATTTTTTATTTTTTGTACTTTAGCTAGTTTATTTAATTGTATTTATTTGTAGGAATTGTATTTAATTAATTTATTGATAGTGTAGTGTTAGGTTAATTGTAGGTAATTGTAGGTAGTTTATTTAATTAATTTATTGATAGTGTAGTGTTAGGTTTAATTGTAACTTAGGTTAGGATTTTTTTTACAGGTAAATTTGTAATTATTTTAACTATTTTAGCTATTAAATAGTTCTTAACTATTTAATAGCTATTGTACCTGGTTAAAATAAATACAAAGTTACCTGTAAAATAAATATAAATCCTAAAATAGCTATAATATAATTATAATTTATATTGTAGCTATATTAGGATTTATTTTACAGGTAAGTATTTATCTTTAAATAGGAATAATTTATTTAATAAGAGTTAATTAATTTCGTTAGATGTAAATTATATTTAATTTAGGGGGGTGTTAGTGTTAGGGTTAGACTTAGCATTAGGGGTTAATACATTTATTAGAATAGCGGTGAGCTCCGGTCGGCAGATTAGGGGTTAATAAGTGTAGGCAGGTGGAGGCGACGTTGTGGGGGGCAGATTAGGGGTTAATAAATATAATATAGGGGTCGGCGGTGTTAGGGGCAGCAGATTAGGGGTACATAAGGATAACGTAGGTGGCGGCGCTTTGCGGTTGGCAGATTAGGGGTTAATAAGTGTAGGTAGGTGGAGGCGACATTGTGGGGGGCAGGTTAGGGGTTAATAAATATAATATAGGGGTCGGCGGTGTTAGGGGCAGCAGATTAGGGGTACATAAGGATAACGTAGGTGGCGGTCGGCAGATTAGGGGTTAAAAAAAATTATTCGAGTGGCGGCGATGTGGGGGGGGGGCTCGGTTTAGGGGTACATAGGTAGTTTATGGGTGTTAGTGTACTTTAGAGCACAGTAGTTAAGAGCTTTATAAACCGGCGTTAGCCCAGAAAGCTCTTAACTACTGACTTTTTTCCTGCGGCTGGAGTTTTGCCGTTAGATGTCTAACGCTCACTTCAGAAACGACTCTAAATACTGGAGTTAGAAAGATCCCATTGAAAAGATAGGATACGCAATTTACGTAAGGGGATCTGCGGTATGGAAAAGTCGCGGATGAAAAGTGAGCGTTAGTCCCTATTTTGAGTGACTCCAAATACCGGCGGTAGCCTAAAACCAGCGTTAGGAGCCTCTAACGCTGGTTTTCACGGCTAACGCCAAACTCCAAATCTAGGTCAGAGAAACATACTTGTAACATGATTAATCTAAATGCTTCTTTTTGTAAAATATTTGCATGTCTGTTTTGTTATTCAAAATTATTCTCACTTAATAGAACAGAAGGTTCCTCGGGGGATGCTAATAGTCATTCCAGGGTTTTCATGGTTTGTGGCCATAATGTTTCACCTACACTAACACTAAACATGCTGAATTCATTAAAGGGACACTAAACCCCAAATTTTCCTTTCATGATTTAGGTAGAGAATACAAATTTAAACAACATCCCAATTTACTTCTATTATCTAGTTTTCTTCATTTGTTAGATATCCTTTGTTGAAGAAATACAATGCATATGGGTGAGCCAATCATAAAAGGCATCTATGTGCAGCCACCAATCCGCAGCTACTGAGCCTATCTAGATATGCTTTTCAGCAAAGGCTATCCAGAGAATGAAACAAATTAAATAATTTAAGTAAATTGGAAAGTTGTTTAAAATTGCATGCCACTTCTAAATCATGAAATAAAAAATGTGGGTTTCATGTCCCTTTAAGACTCTGTTGCTCTTGTGACAACTAGTGTCTATTGTAAAGTTGATAAAGGAAGTGCAGGGTGACTAGCCCGAAGCTTAGCTAAGGGTTAAGGCCTGGTTGAGTGAGTGCTGCTGCTGTGTTTGCTACAATGTTGCATTGTGTTGGGGGGTTACCAACCTTATATATGGAATGTGCAGGGAGT
This sequence comes from Bombina bombina, assembly GCF_027579735.1. Taxonomy (NCBI): domain Eukaryota; kingdom Metazoa; phylum Chordata; class Amphibia; order Anura; family Bombinatoridae; genus Bombina; species Bombina bombina. The sequence continues at coordinate 199,038,066 of NC_069508.1, read as the reverse complement.
CCACTTCCTCTTTGTTCTGGTGGATCAATGGAAGCTCTTTCTACAGCATGGATCACATCAGAATTCCCATGGAAGATGAACCTGTGGAGTGGGAAGAGATGGATCTTGAAGACATTGAGTGGGTCGCACCATCCCCATCAGGGACTATCACGGTGGGTCAGGGCCATGTTTCAGGGCTGTCTATTTCCACTTCCCCTTCAGTTGGGGATGGTATTCCCAATCTGTTCCCTTCTCCTGCACAGGAGGAGCGGGATGTTGAGGCTAGGCCTACCCAGGCTTATCAGCCGGGGGGGGGCTAGGCCTTCCTTTGGTGGTTACTGGTGCTGGGCCTGAGGTGCCAGGAGCCGGCGTTAGACTGGGGTCCCAGAATTTAGCTGCTAGGCGGGGGTCCCAAGAGAGTTCAGGGTTTCACACGGGGGAGGGCTCTGTAGGCCCGGTAGTCGGGGGCATGAGTAGTGGGAGTAGTGCGGCCTTTCCTGAGTCGGTGGTCCTTTCCGGGGAATCCATCACAACAGCGGTGGTGCTTCTGCAGTCCTTGGCGTCGGTCCTCGCAGGGGGTCATTGTCGGATGCAGCGGTGGTGCAGTCCCAGGCTCCGGTTCCACATGGTCCGCAGGCCTCGGTCCGGTCTTCAGCGTTTTCCCCATCCAAGATGTCCGCCACATTGATTTCGGGTTACGTTGCGTGGTCCGATGTCGCTTCCAAAAACATCACTTCCAGTTGCGGCAGTCAGATATTGGTAGTCGAGCAGAGTGGTTCGTCCCTCTTGGTCTCCGGAGGTAAGAAGGGAGTACCACGGGGGGGACACACACACCCGCTCTGGGGGTATGCCTGTTAGCCATCAGAAGGACAGGGGGGTCCATAAGGGGTCTGTGGGGGTCACGGCAGAAGTACAAAAGTGGGCAACTGTGACTCAGGATGCTGGTCAGCAAATGAATATGGGGGGCTCTGAGGGTGGATCGCTGCATGGAGTCCGTACCCAGGCTTCCGCGATGGTGATTAATAAAGGAGGGGAAGCCATTACTTCAGGAGGGAGCAAGGCCAAGGTGGCCCCTACACACGCTGCAGAGAAAGGGAAAGGGAAGGCCTCTATGGCTCGAGCCGGGCCTAAGGGGTCACGCACAACTGAGACCCCATATAGCAGTGCCGCTGGCCTGGAACAGCAAGCCGTAGGCCTGCATGGTTCAGTATCGCCCAGCATGACCAACACGACTGGGTCACGGCAGGTAGCAATGAGGGGGGCAGTCAAGAGAGGGCATGCTAGTATCAGTGCCAGCCCAGGTGAGGGTTTAGCTGGCAATGTGAGCGTGACAGTTGGACCCGGAAGGGTGGTTAGGCCTCGGGGCGCAGCAGGGCTATCAGGTTTGTGGACGAATATGAATGTATGCAGAACGCCAGTATGGATGAGGATCCCAACTTGTTGGGTGGTGTGAGTGACAGCGATAGAGAGGGGTGTCTGGAATACAGCGCTGGTGAGGTTAGGGAGGAGACGGCTGGCTCCTCCTGTGGTACTCCCCTCTTGTCCTCTTTGTTTCAGGTCCCCATGGCTTCGTCTGGCAGAGATGTGGCTCCTCAGAGGTCCCAGGCTCTCATTCCTAGAGTGGCGGCAACATGTTCAGACGACTCTGGCCCATCTGGATCCAGCCACGGTCCTGTGGCATCTTCCTCCGGAGAGTGCCAGTTTGTTTTTTCTCGGGGAGGGTATGACTCCTCTACTTCTAATGGGTCTGGGTCAGAGATCGATGGGTCCCTGGGTGAAGAGGATGGGCAGGGGCAAATCTGGGGAGGGTTCTGTCGGTTATCTGGCTAGGACATCTCAACCCCTGGGGGTACAGGTGGACTCACCGCAGGCCATGAACATAAAGGCTGCTGTGCATGGGGATACATACTCATGCCAGGTACATAGCTTACACACTCACCTGAAATCAAAGATGGTGAAGCGGATCCAGGACGGTAAGTACGTCAACATGTTTGAATTATCCACTGAAGCGTTTAAATTCAATGAAATGGCGGGACGGGCCCGAAAAAATTAAAATGGCCTGATACCTTTGTTGCATGGCATCGCTGCTTCATGGTGTATGCTACATGCTACCTGGAGAGGTACCCAGATCAAGGTACTGCTTTGTTCAAGTACGTTGACACTATTGATGCCGTACGTAGGAAATTTGCAGATGGAGCCTGGAGGTAGTATGATATGCTCTACAGGAAGAAAAAGGTGGGTAACCTATTGCTGGACTTTGGCACCATGGATCTCAGAAAGGGGGGCACAGGCGGCCCCCGAGGTTGCTGTTCAGGGCCCTAGGCAGCCCCTGAGATTTCAATGGCGACAAGGGGGAGTGTGCTGGTGTTACCAGGATAAGTCATGTGAGAGGGGTGCATGCTGCATTTTTAAGCATGTCTGAAAGTTCTCCGCAGCGGACAGCACCCTGGGGCTGACTGTTCCAAAAAGTGGTACGCCCAAGCTGAATGGTTTGCTTCTAAGGGAAGCACTTTGGGAAATGGCGGACTCACCTCTTAGGGTCCCCATAATCGGTAAGTGGTTGAGCAGGTACCCAAACAGGGCAGCTGCTCAGTTGCTGGACTCCGGTCTGCGCTATGGGTTCACTATTCCGGTACTGGGCCAGGTGCTGGGGTCCAGGGTCAGGAGGAATCTGATATCAGCCTCTCAGTTCCCAGAGGCCATCCGGGAAAAGCTGGGTATGGAAGTAGCCATAGGCAGGGTTGCAGGCCCCTTTATGGAGTTACCGATTCCAGATTTAGTAATATCTCCACTAGGAGTGGTCGCCAAGAAGGAGACAGGTAAGTTTAGGCTGATATAGCATCTGTCCTACCCGAAAGGGCATTCAGTGAACAATGCCATCCCTGAGGCACTGAGCTCGGTGCACTACCAGCGCTGGATATGGTGTGGGGAGTTGGTCCTGGAGCCCTGATGGCGAAATTAGACACAGAGTCTGCATTTCTGCTTCTTCCCATTCACCCGTCGTCCTTCAAGTTGATGGGGTGCTGGTTTGAGGGGGAGTTACTATGTGGACTGGTGTTTGCTCATGGGCTGCTCCATATCCTGTGCCTATTTTGAGGCATTTAGCATTTTCCTCCACCGGGCGGTAACATCAGCTGCAGAAAATGACAAGATTGCCCACTATTTGGATGATTTACTACTAGCGGGATCTGCCAGTTCATCGGAATTGATGAACGTCATGAGGTTCATGATGGCCAGGGTTGGGGTTCCTCTAGCTGAGGATAAGACAGAGGTACCTTGTACGTGTTTGACGTTCCTGGGCATAGAGATAGACTCTGTGGTGAAGGAATGTAGACTGCCTATGGATAAGGTGAATAGAATGTTGTTGACGGCTAGGTCCATGGCCACGGTGGCATCTTGCTCATGGAGGGATTTGCAGTCGCTCCTAGGTCTCCTGTACTTCGTCGGTAGAGTCATCCCATGGGGTAGGATTTTTAGCAAAAGGCTGGAAAGGTGGTTGGGGGGTGGCAATACGGCAGCGTCACGCATCAAGATCACGAGAGATCTGGGGGCGGACTTGAGGGTGTGGAAACGGTTCCTGTAGGACTTCAACGGCGTATGCATCTGGAAGGGTGACCCAGTGTCTAATCAGTCATCTTTTTACAGACGCGACTGGAGAGTTTGGATATGGAGCATATTTTGATGGGGCATGGAGTGCGGAGCCATTGCCGCCTGGCTGGGAGGGCCTGGGGTTTACAAGCAACACATGCTTCCTAGAACTGTTTCCCATCATGGTAGCAGTTGAGCTGGGGGGACATCTTGTTCAAAACCAGGCTGTGATTTTCTGGACGGATATTCTCAGTGTGGTTTTCGCCATCAACAGACTTTCAGGCTTCATCACCTGTGGTGGTGCATTACCTGTAGAACTTGGTGTTGAGATGCCTGCAGTTGAATATCGACTTCAGGGCTCGCCATGTTCCCGGGGGCCCAGTGGCAGATGCATTGTCTCACTTTCAGTGGGAGGCGTTCAGGGCTGCAGCTCTGGCTGCGGCTCCTAATGGTCTTCCTTGCCCCTCTTTTCTGTGGCAGATGGCGGAAGATTGCAGGGGCTGATCCCCCTACTACAGGTATCCCTGGCACTGGATACCTGGTAGGCTTATGTGAGGTACTGGAGCGAGTGGGTGAGTTTTTGCGACCTCCACAAATTTCCTTCTTGCAAAGGTGAGCAGAGATTCCTGCTACAGTGGCTAGCGAAACTGAGAGGTAAGCGAGTAAAAAAAGGGGGCCATTACGCTGAGGCTTTCGGCGGTCGCCTTCTTTTGTACGCTGTACGCGTTTCAGGATGCGTCGTTCTCCTTCCTCGTGAAGCAGATAATGCGGGGTTGGGGGCGCTTGGAGATTACACGATGAGATGCCAGGGAACCAATTACATCGGATCTTCTGGTGAGATTGTTGGAAGTACTGCTGGCAATCTGCTCTTCACCTTTCGAGGCCAAGCTCTTCGGGGTAGCCTGTGGGCTGGTATTTCATGGTGTACTGAGAGTAGGGGAGTCCCGCATGCCAAGATGGTGGTGACTGGTGGAATATTGCACAATCACGTGAGGGTGATGGACTATTCAGTGCTTCTTTTTATACCCAGTTCTAAGACGGACCAGGAGGGCTGTGGTGCCTGACACTCCCTACCGGACAGCCAGGAGTCACCTGTTTCACATTACATTTGGTTTCTTCATACCTGGAAGTGCGACCAGGAGGCTCTTCCAGGTTTCTTATACAATGCGAACGGGGATCCGTTGACAAGATGGCAATTCAGGAGGGTATTGGGGCGGGTAACACAGCGGGCTGGTCTTGATGGGTCGCATATCGCACCACACTCATTCAGACTGGGGGCGGCTATGACTGTAGCAGAGTTAGGCTGTTCCTTTGACCGTATTCGCTCATTGGGATGCTGCAGATCTCAGAGGTACAGGTCCTATGTCAGGCCACTGTATACATATAGTTGAGCGGTAATACGGGTTCCCAGGCGATATGGTCTTGGAATGATGGGAAAGGAGTGGGGGGGCTGGCCTTGTAAGCTTGAGGTCAGGTCCAATAAGTGTGCAAGCTAATTGTTGTTTCTTTTTCAGGCACGCGTCCAGGTCCTGTTCGGGTGTGGATTGTTGACCACTCATATGTGCACTGGGCGGCAATTTGAGCTGCGGCCATGCCAGGAGGACAGCAGCTAGGATTCCCATCGTCCACGGCTGTGTTGCGTTGGCTAGGGTGCAGGGGTTTGTCCTGGGCAGATCTGCCTGCTTTGTTGCAAGATGCCGCAAGAAGGTGGGAAAAGCCCCATATTTTAATTTTACATGCGAGCACAAACAATGTAGGGGTCATCCCTACATTGGATTTAATCTGAGCAAAGCAGGTGGATCTGTGACAGTTCAAACTCTGGTTTCCAGGTGTTGCGAAGCAGTTGGTTGAATGTGATCCCTAGATTGAGGTGGAGACACGTGTTGTGTCCTAAAGCGGCTTTCCAGGTCAGGAAAAAGATGAATAGGGACCCGAGGAAGCAGGTTAGGGATCTCGAGGGTTTTATTATTGAGCATGGGAACATCTCAGCAGCCCATAAGGGTTTATATAGGCAGGATGGGGTTCATTTAGATCCGGCAGAAGTAGATCTGTTCCTTCAGAACATCAGGCAGGCGTTACTCCTAAGGGTATAGTGGTGGCTGCAAGAGTCTGGACCATTTAATTTGCAGGTCTGTCTCTTGTGGCGGGTGGTCAGGATCACTGCTGCAGGCTGGAAGGAGGTTTGAATGATGGCCATTGCAGTCAGGGTGATGCCACGGTAGCTTGGGCATGCTCTGGCTGGTTATTGACAGGCTGAGAAACCCCTAAATTTACAAAGCTGTGCTGAGTATCTCTGCCTTGTGGTCTGCAGTAGTGTCGCCTGGCCATTTTTCTAGAAGGGGTTATATATAGTTAGCCATGTAGGCGTGGTTATATATAGTTAGTCATGTAGGCCCCGATTGCCGCCACCCGTGCTTGATTACATGTCGTTACCAGTTCCAATTGCTGGTATTAATAAATACGACCCACGGGTCTTTCACCCACCTAATGTGTTGAGTTTTATTTGACAAAGTTATTAAAGTTCAGCTGTTAAGTTAAGTTATTACTTAGTTATGTTACGAGCAGACACTCAAGAAAAGTAGGGCATTTAATCTCTTAGGTTGTCTTAATTTTGTTTTGCTTTTTTCAAGTACTTATGTTAGTGTGCCTTGTTTTATGCTTATGTTAGTGTGCATTGTTTTATGCTTATGTTAGTGTACGTTGTTTTATGCTTACGTTAGTGTGCTTTGTGTAATGCTTATGTTGTTAGTGTGCGTTGTTTTATGCTTATGTTAGTGTACGTTGTTTTATGCTTATGTAAGTGTACGTTGTTTTATGCTTACGTTAGTGTGCTTTGTGTAATGCTTATGTTGTTAGTGTGCGTTGTTTTATGCTTATGTTAGTGTACGTTGTTTTATGCTTATGTAAGTGTGTGTTGTTTTATGCTTATGTAAGTGTGCATTGTTTTATGCTTATGTTAGTGCGCGTTGTTTTATGCTTATGTTAGTGTGCGTTGTTTTATGCTTATGTTGTAAATGTGCGTTGTTTTATGCTTATGTTGGTGTGCGTTGTTTTATGCTAAAATTAGTGTGTGTTGTTTTATGCTTATGTTAGTGTGCATTGTTTTATGCTAATATTAGTGTGCGTTGTTTTATGCTTATGTAAGTGTGCGTTGTTTTATGCTTATGTTAGTGTACGTTGTTTTATGCTTATGTTGTTAGTGTGTGTTGTTTTATGCTTATGTTGTTAGTGTGCGTTGTTTTATGCTTATGTTGTTAGTGTGCATTGTTTTATGCTTATGTTAGTGTGTGATGTTTTATGCTTATGTTAGTGTGCGCTGTTTTATGCTTATGTTGTTAGTGTGTGTTGTTTTATGCTTATGTTGTTAGTGTGCATTGTTTTATGCTTATGTTAGTGTGCGTTGTTTTATGCTTATGTTGTTAGTGTGTGTTGTTTTATGCTTATATTGTTAGTGTGCGTTGTTTTATGCTTATGTTGTTAGTGTGCGTTGTTTTATGCTTATGTTGTTAGTGTGTGTTGTTTTATGCTTATGTTGTTAGTGTGCGTTGTTTTATGCTTATGTTGTTAGTGTGCGTTGTTTTATGCTTATGTTGTTAGTGTGCATTGTTTTATGCTTATGTTAGTGTGTGTTGTTTTATGCTTATTTAAGTGTGTGTTGTTTTATGCTTATGTTAGTGTGCGTTGTTTTATGCTTATGTTAGTGTGCATTGTTTTATGCTAATATTAGTGTGCATTGTTTTATGCTTATATTAGTGTGCAATGTTTTATGCTTATGTTAGTGTGCGTTGTTTTATGCTTATGTTAGTGTGCGTTGTTTTATGCTTATGTTGTTAGTGTGTGTTGTTTTATGCTTATGTTAGTGTGCGTTGTTTTATGCTTATGTTGTTAGTGTGCGTTGTTTTATGCTTATGTTGTTAGTGTGCGTTGTTTTATGCTTATGTTAGTGTGCGTTGTTTTATGCTTATGTTAGTGTGCATTGTTTTATGCTTATGTTAGTGTGCGTTGTTTTATGCTTATGTTAGTGTGCATTGTTTTATGCTTATGTTAGTGTGCATTGTTTTATGCTTATGTTAGTGTGCATTGTTTTATGCTTATATTAGTGTGCGTTGTTTTATGCTTATGTTAGTGTGCGTTGTTTTATGCTTATATTAGTGTGCGTTGTTTTATGCTTATGTTAGTGTGCGTTGTTTTATGCTTATGTTAGTGTGCGTTGTTTATGCTTATATTAGTGTGCGTTGTTTTATGCTTATGTTAGTGTGCGTTGTTTTATGCTTATATTAGTGTGCGTTGTTTTATGCTTATGTTAGTGTGCGTTGTTTTATGCTTATATTAGTGTGCGTTGTTTTATGCTTATGTTAGTGTGCATTGTTTTATGCTTATGTTAGTGTGCATTGTTTTATGCTTATGTTAGTGTGCATTGTTTATGCTTATATTAGTGTGCGTTGTTTTATGCTTATGTTAGTGTGCATTGTTTTATGCTTATGTAAGTGCGCATTGTTTTATGCTTATGTTAGTGTGCTTTGTTTTATGCTTATGTTAGTGTGCATTGTTTTATGCTTATGTTAGTGCGCATTGCTTTATGCTTATGTTAGTGCGCATTGTTTTATGCTTATGTTAGTGTGCGTTGTTTTATGCTTATGTTAGTGTGCGTTGTTTTATGCTTATGTTAGTGTGCATTGTTTTATGCTTATGTTAGTGTGCGTTGTTTTATACTTTTGTTAGTGTGCATTGTTTTATGATTATGTTGTTAGTGTGCATTATTTTATGATTATGTTGTTAGTGTGCATTATTTTATGCTTATGTTGTTAGTGTGCGTTGTTTTATGCTTATGTTAGTGTGCGTTGTTTTATACTTTTGTTAGTGTGCATTGTTTTATGATTATGTTGTTAGTGTGCATTATTTTATTGGGGGATTTTTTGTCTGTTTTAATCTATTTGTTCTTTAACGTTGTGAAGGTATTTTTATAATGTTGATATCTTCTACAATGGAGCGTGCTCTAGGCGCCAATAGATCAATAATTTGTGATACGTCTAGCTGCAAGGATTATTATGGCAACTCTATTGCAACTTGTGAATGTGCAATTGGTTATAAACAGGAGCAGGACAATAAGTAATGTAAGTGTGCGTTGTTTTATGCTTATATTAGTGTGTGTTGTTTTATGCTTATGTTGTTAGTGTGTGTTGTTTTATGCTTATGTTAGTGTGCGTTGTTTTATGCTTATGTTGTTAGTGTGTGTTGTTTTATGCTTATGTTGTTAGTGTGCGTTGTTTTATGCTTATATTAGTGTGTGTTTTTTTATGCTTATGTTGTTAGTGTGTGTTGTTTTATGCTTATGTTAGTGTGCGTTGTTTTATGCTTATGTTGTTAGTGTGTGTTGTTTTATGCTTATGTTGTTAGTGTGCGTTGTTTTATGCTTATGTTAGTGTGCGTTGTTTTATGCTTATGTTGTTAGTGTGCGTTGTTTTATGCTTATGTTGTTAGTGTGTGTTGTTTTATGCTTATGTAAGTGTGCGTTGTTTTATGCTTATGTAAGTGTACGTTGTTTTATGCTTATTTTGTTAGTGTGCGTTGTTTTATGCTTATGTAAGTGTGTGTTGTTTTATGCTTATGCAAGTGTGCGTTGTTTTATGCTTATGCAAGTGTGCGTTGTTTTATGCTTATGTAAGTGTGTGTTGTTTTATGCTTATGTAAGTGTACGTTGTTTTATGCTTATGCAAGTGTGCGTTGTTTTATGCTTATGCAAGTGTGCGTTGTTTTATGCTTATGCAAGTGTGTGTTGTTTTATGCTTATGTAAGTGTGTGTTGTTTTATGCTTATGCAAGTGTGCGTTGTTTTATGCTTCTGTTAGTGTGCATTGTTTTATGCTTATGTTAGTGTGCGTTGTTTTATGCTTATGTTGTTAGTGTGCGTTGTTTTATGCTTAAGTTAGTGTGCATTGTTTTATGCTTATGTTATTGTGCATTGTTTTATGCTTATGTTAGTGTACGTTGTTTTATGCTTACGTTAGTGTGCTTTGTGTAATGCTTATGTTGTTAGTGTGCGTTGTTTTATGCTTATGTTAGTGTACGTTGTTTTATGCTTATGTAAGTGTACGTTGTTTTATGCTTACGTTAGTGTGCTTTGTGTAATGCTTATGTTGTTAGTGTGCGTTGTTTTATGCTTATGTTAGTGTACGTTGTTTTATGCTTATGTAAGTGTGTGTTGTTTTATGCTTATGTAAGTCTGCGTTGTTTTATGCTTATGTTAGTGCGCGTTGTTTTATGCTTATGTTAGTGTGCGTTGTTTTATGCTTATGTTGTTAATGTGCGTTGTTTTATGCTTATGTTGGTGTGCGTTGTTTTATGCTAAAATTAGTGTGTGTTGTTTTATGCTTATGTTAGTGTGCATTGTTTTATGCTAATATTAGTGTGCGTTGTTTTATGCTTATGTAAGTGTGCGTTGTTTTATGCTTATGTTAGTATACGTTGTTTTATGCTTATGTTGTTAGTGTGCATTGCTTTATGCTTATGTTAGTGTGTGCTGTTTTATGCTTATGTTAGTGTGCGCTGTTTTATGCTTATGTTGTTAGTGTGTGTTGTTTTATGCTTATGTTGTTAGTGTGCATTGTTTTATGCTTATGTTAGTGTGCGTTGTTTTATGCTTATGTTGTTAGTGTGTGTTGTTTTATGCTTATATTGTTAGTGTGCGTTGTTTTATGCTTATGTTGTTAGTGTGCGTTGTTTTATGCTTATGTTGTTAGTGTGCGTTGTTTTATGCTTATGTTGTTAGTGTGTGTTGTTTTATGCTTATGTTGTTAGTGTGCGTTGTTTTATGCTTATGTTGTTAGTGTGCATTGTTTTATGCTTATGTTAGTGTGTGTTGTTTTATGCTTATTTAAGTGTGTGTTGTTTTATGCTTATGTTAGTGTGCGTTGTTTTATGCTTATGTTAGTGTGCATTGTTTTATGCTAATATTAGTGTGCATTGTTTTATGCTTATATTAGTGTGCGTTGTTTTATGCTTATGTTAGTGTGCGTTGTTTTATGCTTATGTTAGTGTGCGTTGTTTTATGCTTATGTTGTTAGTGTGTGTTGTTTTATGCTTATGTTGTTAGTGTGCGTTGTTTTATGCTTATGTTGTTAGTGTGTGTTGTTTTATGCTTATGTTAGTGTGCGTTGTTTTATGCTTATGTTAGTGTGCATTGTTTTATGCTTATGTTAGTGTGCGTTGTTTTATGCTTATGTTAGTGTGCATTGTTTTATGCTTATGTTAGTGTGCGTTGTTTTATGCTTATGTTAGTGTGCATTGTTTTATGCTTATGTTAGTGTGCTTTGTTTTATGCTTATGTTAGTGTGCGTTGTTTTATGCTTATATTAGTGTGCATTGTTTTATGCTTATGTTAGTGTGTGTTGTTTTATGCTTATATTAGTGTGCATTGTTTTATGCTTATGTTAGTGTGCTTTGTTTTATGCTTATGTTAGTGTGCATTGTTTTATGCTTATATTAGTGTGCGTTGTTTTATGCTTATGTTAGTGTGCGTTGTTTTATGCTTATATTAGTGTGCATTGTTTTATGCTTATGTTAGTGTGCGTTGTTTTATGCTTATGTTAGTGTGCATTGTTTTATGCTTATGTTAGTGTGCATTGTTTATGCTTATATTAGTGTGCGTTGTTTTATGCTTATGTTAGTGTGCATTGTTTTATGCTTATATTAGTGTGCGTTGTTTTATGCTTATGTTAGTGTGCATTGTTTATGCTTATATTAGTGTGCGTTGTTTTATGCTTATGTTAGTGTGCCTTGTTTTATGCTTATGTAAGTGCGCATTGTTTTATGCTTATGTTAGTGTGCTTTGTTTTATGCTTATGTTAGTGTGCGTTGTTTTATGCTTATGTTAGTGCGCATTGCTTTATTCTTATGTTAATGTGCGTTGTTTTATGCTTATGTTAGTGTGCGTTGTTTTATGCTTATGTTAGTGTGCGTTGTTTTATGCTTATGTTAGTGTGCGTTGTTTTATGCTTATGTTAGTGTGCATTGTTTTATGCTTATGTTAGTGTGTGTTGTTTTATACTTTTGTTAGTGTGCATTGTTTTATGATTATGTTGTTAGTGTGCATTATTTTATGCTTATGTTAGTGTGCGTTGTTTTATGCTTATGTTAGTGTGCGTTGTTTTATGCTTATGTTAGTGTGCGTTGTTTTATGCTTATGTTAGTGTGCGTTGTTTTATACTTTTGTTAGTGTGCGTTGTTTTATGCTTATGTTAGTGTGCGTTGTTTTATACTTTTGTTAGTGTGCATTGTTTTATGATTATGTTGTTAGTGTGCATTATTTTATGCTTATGTTAGTGTGCGTTGTTTTATGCTTATGTTAGTGTGCGTTGTTTTATGCTTATGTTAGTGTGCGTTGTTTTATACTTTTGTTAGTGTGCGTTGTTTTATGCTTATGTTAGTGTGCGTTGTTTTATACTTTTGTTAGTGTGCATTGTTTTATGATTATGTTGTTAGTGTGCATTATTTTATGCTTATGTTAGTGTGCGTTGTTTTATGCTTATGTTAGTGTGCGTTGTTTTATGCTTATGTTGTTAGTGTGCGTTGTTTTATGCTTATGTTAGTGTGCGTTGTTTTATGATTATGTTGTTAGTGTGCATTATTTTATTGGGGGATTTTTTGTCTGTTTTAATCTATTTGTTCTTTAACGTTGTGAAGGTATTTTTATAATGCTGATATCTTCTACAATGGAGCGTGCTCTAGGCGCCAATAGATCTATAATTTGTGATACGTCTAGCTGCAAGGATTATTATGGCAACTCTATTGCAACTTGTGAATGTGCAATTGGTTATAAACAGGAGCAGGACAATAAGTAATGTAAGTGTGCGTTGTTTTATGCTTATGTTAGTGTGCATTGTTTTATGCTTATATTAGTGTGCGTTGTTTTATGCTTATGTTAGTGTACGTTGTTTTATGCTTACGTTAGTGTGCGTTGTTTTATGCTTATGTTAGTGTGTGTTGTTTTATGCTTATGTTAGTGTGCGTTGTTTTATGCTTATGTTGTTAGTGTGCGTTGTTTTATGCTTATGTTAGTGTGCGTTGTTTTATGCTTATATTAGTGTGTGTTGTTTTATGCTTATGTTAGTGTGCGTTGTTTTATGCTTATGTTAGTGTGCATTGTTTTATGCTTATGTTAGTGTGCGTTGTTTTATGCTTATATTAGTGTGTGTTGTTTTATGCTTATGTTAGTGTGCGTTGTTTTATGCTTATGTTGTTAGTGTGTGTTGTTTTATGCTTATGTTGTTAGTGTGCGTTGTTTTATGCTTATGTTGTTAGTGTGCGTTGTTTTATGCTTATGTTGTTAGTGTGCGTTGTTTTATGCTTATGTTAGTGTGCGTTGTTTTATGCTTATGTTGTTAGTGTGCGTTGTTTTATGCTTATGTTGTTAGTGTGTGTTGTTTTATGCTTATGTTGTTAGTGTGCGTTGTTTTATGCTTATGTTGTTAGTGTGTGTTGTTTTATGCTTATGTTGTTAGTGTGCGTTGTTTTATGCTTATGTTAGTGTGCGTTGTTTTATGCTTATGTTGTTAGTGTGCATTGTTTTATGCTTATGTTGTTAGTGTGCGTTGTTTTATGCTTATGTTGTTAGTGTGTGTTGTTTTATGCTTATGTAAGTGTGCGTTGTTTTATGCTTATGTAAGTGTGCGTTGTTTTATGGTTATGTAAGTGTACGTTGTTTTATGCTTATTTTGTTAGTGTGCGTTGTTTTATGCTTATGTAAGTGTGTGTTGTTTTATGCTTATGCAAGTGTGCGTTGTTTTATGCTTATGCAAGTGTGCGTTGTTTTATGCTTATGTAAGTGTGTGTTGTTTTATGCTTATGTAAGTGTACGTTGTTTTATGCTTATGCAAGTGTGCGTTGTTTTATGCTTATGCAAGTGTGTGTTGTTTTATGCTTATGTAAGTGTGTGTTGTTTTATGCTTATGCAAGTGTGCGTTGTTTTATGCTTCTGTTAGTGTGCATTGTTTTATGCTTATGTTAGTGTGCGTTGTTTTATGCTTATGTTGTTAGTGTGCATTGTTTTATGCTTAAGTTAGTGTGCATTGTTTTATGCTTAAGTTAGTGTGCATTGTTTTATGATTATGTTGTTAGTGTGCATTGTTTTATGCTTATGTTAGTGTGCATTGTTTTATGCTTATGTTAGTGTGCATTGTTTTATGCTTATGTTAGTGTGCATTGTTTTATGCTTATGTTAGTGTGCGTTGTTTTATGCTTATGTTAGTGTGCATTGTTTTATGCTTATGTTAGTGTGCGTTGTTTTATGCTTATGTTAGTGTGCATTGTTTTATGCTTATGTTAGTGTGCATTGTTTTATGCTTATGTTAGTGTGCATTGTTTTATGCTTATATTAGTGTGCGTTGTTTTATGCTTATGTTAGTGTGCATTGTTTTATGATTATGTTGTTAGTGTGCATTGTTTTATGCTTATGTTAGTGTGCGTTGTTTTATGCTTATGTTAGTGTGCATTGTTTTATGCTTATGTTAGTGTGCATTGTTTTATGCTTATGTTAGTGTGCATTTTTTTATGCTTATGTTAGTGTGCGTTGTTTTATGCTTATGTTAGTGTGCGTTGTTTATGCTTATATTAGTGTGCGTTGTTTTATGCTTATGTTAGTGTGCGTTGTTTTATGCTTATGTAAGTGTGCGTTGTTTTATGCTTATATTAGTGTGCATTGTTTTATGCTTATGTTAGTGCGCGTTGTTTTATGCTTATGTAAGTGTGCGTTGTTTTATGCTTATATTAGTGTGCATTGTTTTATGCTTATGTTAGTGCGCGTTGTTTTATGCTTATGTAAGTGTGCGTTGTTTTATGCTTATGTTAGTGTGCATTGTTTTATGCTTATGTTAGTGCGCGTTGTTTTATGCTTATGTTAGTGTGCGTTGTTTTATGCTTATGTTAGTGTGCGTTGTTTTATGCTTATGCTAGTGTGCGTTGTTTTATGCTTATGTTAGTGCGCATTGTTTTATGCTTATGTTAGTGTGCATTGTTTTATGCTTATGTTAGTGTGCGTTGTTTTATGCTTTTGTTAGTGTGCGTTGTTTTATGCTTATATTAGTGTGCGTTGTTTTATGCTTATGTTAGTGTGCATTGTTTTATGATTATGTTGTTAGTGTGCATTGTTTTATGCTTATGTTAGTGTGCGTTGTTTTATGCTTATGTTAGTGTGCATTGTTTATGCTTATGTTAGTGTGCGTTGTTTTATGCTTATGTTAGTGTGCATTGTTTATGCTTATGTTAGTGTGCGTTGTTTTATGCTTATGTTAGTGTGCGTTGTTTTATGCTTATGTTAGTGTGCGTTGTTTTATGCTTATATTAGTGTGCATTGTTTTATGCTTATGTTAGTGTGCATTGTTTTATGATTATGTTGTTAGTGTGCATTGTTTTATGCTTATGTTAGTGTGCATTGTTTTATGCTTATGTTAGTGTGCATTGTTTTATGCTTATGTTAGTGTGCTTTGTGTAATGCTTATGTTGTTAGTGTGCATTGTTTTATGCTTATGTTAGTGTGCGTTGTTTTATGCTTATGTTAGTGTGCGTTGTTTTATACTTTTGTTAGTGTGCATTGTTTTATGCTTATGTTAGTGTGCGTTGTTTTATGCTTATGTTAGTGTGCGTTGTTTTATACTTTTGTTAGTGTGCATTGTTTTATGATTATGTTGTTAGTGTGCATTATTTTATTGGGGGATTTTTTGTCTGTTTTAATCTATTTGTTCTTTAACGTTGTGAAGGTTTTTTTATAATGCTAATATCTTCTACAATGGAGCGTGCTCTAGGCGCCAATAGATCAATAATTTGTGATACGTCTAGCTGCAAGGATTATTATGGCAACTCTATTGCAACTTGTGAATGTGCAATTGGTTATAAACAGGAGCAGGACAATAAATACTTTTGTTATTTAAAAAGTGAGTGGCACATGCCAACTGTCTAGCCAAAATATGGACAGATATGGACAGATCATATATTTGCTGAATATAGACTCACAGCAATATTTATCAACAAATCATTCTAAGGGGCCTAATTATTAAGGGCTGAACGGCCCCTGATGCCCATGTTTCCGCGTGAGCCTTCAGGCTCGCCGGAAACAGCAGTTATGAAGAAGCGGTCTAAAGACCACTGCTCCATAACTGGTCCGCCTGCTCTGAGGCTGTGGACATCAATCCGCTCAATCCTATATGATCAGGCTGATTGATACCCCCTGCTAGTGGCCGATTGGCCACGAATCTGCACGGGGCAGCATTGCACAAGCAGTTCACAAGAACTGCTTGTACAATGATAAATACTGACAGTGTATGCTGTACGCTGAGCGGATCATGTCGGACAGACAGCTGATTAATAGGCCCCTAAGAGGCCTATCTATCAAGCTCCATATTGAGCTTGAAGGCCCATGTTTCTGGCTCCATTACCTGTCCGTCTGCTTTGAGGAGGCGGACAGACATTGCCGCAATTCAACCCAATCGAATACGATCGGTTTGACTGATACCCCCCGGCTAGCGGCCGATTGGCTGCAAATCTGCAGGGGGCGGTGTGGCACCAGCAGTTCACAAGAGCTGCAGGTGCAATGCTGAGTGCGGAGAGCTTATTGCTTTCCACATTCAGCGAGGTCTGTCGGACAATGTTGGATCATGTCCGACAGGCCTTTCACAAATAGGCCCCTAAAGCTTGAAGTTTTCAGTCTCCCATATCTTGAGCAACACAGTTTGGATGATGCATGCAATATTTACTACAATTAAAAGATTCATGAATTTAAAATAATTTATATTTATAAGAGCTTTAATATTAAGAGCTTTAATATTAATAAATTTAAAAAAAATATTCATTAGTGTCTCATTTTTAACCACAAGGGCATATTAAATTACTAAATAGACATTTGACTTAGGACTGGAGGTAATTCTATATAATTATCATAAATGTTGTCTGGGGAAATCGTTGCTTCTAACATTTATTTATTAATTTATTTATTTGAAGATATATTTTTCATCCAGAGGTGTGGCTTTGAGATCAGAAATACTGATTCTGAAGAAAAAGCTTTAAATATTATTCTTACATTCAATGTGATACAGAATTGCAAATCTGTTATCTCAAGGGACAAAATGTTCATAAAAAAGACAGTAGATTTTAGCAAGTTTGTAATTCAGAACTAACGCACAGTCACTACACTGCCTGCTAATGGAGTTTTATAGTTTTGTGTAGTCCTGTCCTTGGGGACTGTTTGATGTATTACGTGTATGCCAGGAATGCCAAGTCTTACATATTTAAGTATCATTGGCAGAAATTGAAATTAAGCTTTCTCTTGAGGACTATTAGAATGATCATTGATAATTATTTTCAATTGTAAATCCCTGTAAGTCAGTTACTTAATGACCGGTTCTGTCCCAGTTTGCTCTGGTGTGGGGGGGCTTTGGGAATGCGTCTTGGTGGGCACATGCCTAGTGTTGAAAGTAGGCACCTGTGTGCAAGTGCACGTGGAGAATCTACCTTTTTACTTTTAGTTTCTGCCAGTGTAATTGAGAATGGGAAGCAAATTAATGATGAGTGTGGTGTATTTATTCAAGCAAATTGCCCTTTTGTTTGGTTTTTGGTTACCATGTGCCTGGCATTCTTCAGCTCTGTTCATACTGACTCCTGCTTCTGATTTCATACTTTACTTTGGCTCTTATTCCCCTCCTGGACTTTTCTTTCTTAAAGGAACACTCAATTAAAAATGAAACATTCAGGACTCAGAGCAGCAATTTTAATCAACTTTCAAATTTGTGTCCATTAACAAAATGTGCAGTCTTTGTATATTTACACTCTTATTGAGCATGTGCAATAATTCATTTTGAATTTTTCAGAAAAAAATCTACTACTAATTTGAAGTTCAGACATTGGCCTCTAGTTATGAAGCTCCGTATTTACCTGCATTCGCTGGCCCAATACGCCCGCCCTAAGCTCACCTAACATCGCCACCGCGGACCTGAATACGTTCGCCAAAGTTATCAAGAAAGCTGTCAAGAAGCCGCACACCAAGTACGAAACGATGAGCAGCGAACTGTTGTTGACTGACAGTCATCGATCTTGCTGCTCATCGGCTTCTTTGCAGCTTTCTTGCTAGCCTGTAAGTAAGCACCCACACTATACTAAACTGTTTTACCCCTAAACCACCGCTCCCGGAGCCCCCCGCACCTAAATAAACCTATTAACCCCTAAACCGCCGCTCCCGGACCCCGCCACCACTATAATAAATATATGAACCCCTAAACCACCGCTCCCGGACCCCGCCGCCACCTACATTATACCTATTAACCCCTAATCTTCTGCCCCCTATACCGCCGCCACCTACATAAAGTTATTAACCCCTATCCGGCCGATCCCGGACTCCACTGCAAATAAATTAATTCTTTAACCCCTAAACCACCGCACCCAGAGCCCGCCGACACCTACATTACATTTATGAACCCCTATCCTGCCCCCCCTACACCGCCGCCACATACATTACATTGATTAACCCCTAATCTACCCCCCCACACTGCCGCCACAATATTAAATTAATTAACCCCCAAACCTAAGTCTAACCCTAACCCTAACACCCCCCTAACTTAAATATTATTTAAATTAATCTAAATAAATATTCCTATAATTAAATAAATAATTCCTATTTAAAAATAAATACTTACTATAAAATAAACCCTAAGATAGCTACAATATAATTAATAAGCTATTTTAGGCTTTATTTTTATTTTACAGGTAACTTTGTAATTATTTTAACTAGGTTCAATAGCTATTAAATAGTTATTAACTATTTAATAGCTACCTAGCTAAAATAACTACAAAAGTACCTGTAAAATAAATCCTAACCTAAGCTACAATTACACCTAACACTACACTATCATTAAATAAAATAAATTAATTAAATACAATTACCTAACATTAAATAAAATTAACTAAAAATAACTAAAGTACAAAAAAAATTCTAAATTACAGAAAATAATAAAAAAATTACATGAATTTTAAACTAATTACACCTAATCTAAGCCCCCTAATAAAATAAAAAAGCCCCCCAAAATAATAAAATTCCCTACCCTAAACTAAATTACAAATAGCCCTTAAAAGGGCCTTTTGCGGGGCATTGCCCCAAAGTAATCAGCTCTTTTACCTGCCCTTAAAAGGGCTTTTGCGGGGCATTGCCCCAAAGTAATCAGCTCTTTTACCTGTAAAAAAAAGAAATACAATACCCCCCAACATTACTTCCCACCACCCACACACCCCTACTCTAAAACCCACCCAATCCCCCCTTAAAAAAACTTAACACTACCCCCTTGAAGATCACCCTACCTTGAGCCATCTTCACCCAGCCGGGCACAAGCGGTCCTCCAATCCGTCCAATAGTCTTCATCGAATCCGGGCAGAAGAGGTCTTCCAAGCGGCAGATGTCTTCATCCAAGCGGCATCTTCAATCAACCAGAGCGGAGCCATATTGAATCCAGTCGACCTCGAGCCATCCTCTTCCATAGACGTCCTAACACCTAATGAAGGTTCCTTTAAATGACGTCATCCAAGATGGCGTCCCTTGAATTCCGATTGGCTGATAGGATTCTATCAGCCAATCGGAATTAAGGTAGGAAAAATCCAATCAGCCAATCGGATTGAGCTCGCATTCTATTGACTAATTGGAACAGCCAATAGAATGTAAGCTCAATCTGATTGGCTGATTGCATCAGCCAATCAGATTTTTCCTACCTTAATTCAGATTGGCTGATAGAATCCTATCAGCCAATCGGAATTCAAGGGACGCCATCTTGTATGACGTCATTTAAAGGAACCTTCATTTGGTGTTAGGGCGTCTATGGAAGAGGATGGCTCAGCATCGGCTGGATTCAAGATGGCTCCGCTCCTCTCCGGTTGATTGAAGATAGAAGATGCCGCTTGGATGAAGACATCTGCCGCTTGGAGGACCTCTTCTGCCCGGATTCAATGAAAACTTCTGGATGGATTGGAGGACCGCTTGTGCCCGGCTGGGTGAAGACGGATCAAGGTAGGGTAGTGTTAGGTTTTTTTAAGGGGGGATTGTGTGGGTTTTAGAGTAGGGGTGTGTGGGTGGTGGGTTGTAATGTTGGGGGGGGGTATTGTATTTCTTTTTTTTACAGGTAAAAGAGCTGATTACTTTGGGGCAATGCCCTGCAAAAGGCCCTTTTAAGGGCTATTTGTAATTTAGTTTAGGGTAGGGAATTTTATTATTTTGGTGGGCTTTTTTATTTTATTAGGGGGCTTAGATTAGGTGTAATTAGTTTAAAATTCTTGTAATTTTTTTTTATTTTCTGTAATTTAGATTTTTTTTGTACTTTAGTTATTTTTAGTTAATTTTATTTAATGATAGTGTAGTGTTTGGTGTAATTGTAACTTAGGTTAAGATTTATTTTACAGGTACTTTTGTAGTTATTGTAGCTAGGTAGCTATTAAATAGTTAATAACTATATAATAGCTATTGTACCTAGTTAAAATAATTACAAAGTTGCCTGTAACATAAAAATAAAGCCTAAAATAGCTACAATGTAATTATTATTTATATTGTAGCTATCTTAGGGTTTATTTTATAGGTAAGTATTTAGTTTTAAATAGGAATTATTTATTTAATTCTAGGAATGTTTATTTAAATTAATTTAAATAATATTTAAGTTAGGGGTGTGTTAGGGTTAGACTTAGGTTTAAGGGTTAATTCATTTAATATAGTGGCGGCGGTGTAGGGGTGGTAGATTAGGGGTTAATTAATGTAATGTAGGTGGCCGCGGTGTGGGGGGGCAGCATAGGGGTTAATAAATGTAATGTAGGTGGCGGCGGACTCCGGGTGCGGTAGTTTAGGGGTTAAACAATTGATTTAGTTGCGGCGGTGTCCGGGATCAGCAGGATAGGGGTTAATAACTTTATGTAGGTGGCAGCGGTATAGGGGGCGGAAGATTAGGGGTTATTGGTATAATGTAGGTGGCGGAGGGGTCCGGGAGCGGAGGTTAAGGGGTTCATATATTTATTATTGTTGCGGCAGGGTCCAGGAGTGGCGGTTTAGGGGTTAATAAGTTTAAAGTAGGTGACGGCGGTGTAGGGGGGACAGATTAGGGGTGTTTAGACTTGAGGTACATGTTAGGGTATTAGGTGCAGACACTTCCCATAGGAATCAATGGGATATCGGGCAGCAGCGAACATGAGTTCTTGCTGCCGTCAGACTCGAATTGATTCCTATGGGATCCACTGCCTCCAGGGCAGCAGATTGAAAACCAGGTACGCTGGCCCGGAATAGTGGCGA
This sequence comes from Bombina bombina, assembly GCF_027579735.1. NCBI lineage: Eukaryota > Metazoa > Chordata > Amphibia > Anura > Bombinatoridae > Bombina > Bombina bombina. Next base: position 199,017,201 of record NC_069508.1, on the reverse strand, counting down.
GCATACCTGCTAGTTATTTGATAACTTGCAAAAGTAGTCAAATTGTGCCAAACTTGCGTTCGGAACATCTGTAGTGATGTAACCATCGATCTGTGTCGGACTGAGTCCGGCGGATCGTATGTTACATCACTGAATTCTACTTTTGCCGGGCTGTAGGGCTTGATAACTACAGCGAATCAGCCTTGCCACAAATACGCTGCGGAATTCCAGCGTATTTGTGGTTGACGGCTTGATAACTAGAGGCCATAGGCCTCTATTTAACAAAGTCTGGTGGACCTGATCTGACAGTGCGGATCAGGTCCGCCAGACCTTGCTGAATACGGAGAGCAATACGTTGTTATACAATAAAAAGCAAACATTGTTTTCCTCTAGTGTTCAAAAGCATTCTTGCAAAACTGCTGCCATATAGTGGTCCAGACATGTGCATGTTACATATGTAGGTATTCTCTTCAACAAAGAATATCATGCGAATTAAGTCAGTTTGATTATAGAAGTAAAATTGAAACTTTTTCACAATTGTATTCTCTGTCTAATACATTAAAAGTTTGTGGTTCAGCTCCATTTAAGCACAATCTATAGTGAATCAATAATGTTTAAAAAAGAAAAGACCTCCCATTACAAACTACCCCAAGATAAGACACCCAAACAGCTATTAACCCCTAAACCTCTAGACCCCTATCGCAAGTAAGAAAAGCCACCACTGCAAAGACTCCCCACGCCAACAAAGCTCACACTCTAAGGGCCCGATTCTCAAAAACTTGCTGGCATGGAGGGAAAACATCTGCTTAGTTTACTGAGCCCTGTATTGCAAAGTGTCTCTACTTCACTTAAAGAATATTAGTGAACTTACCTTAATGAGATACACAGTTCCCAAGGAAAAAATTACTTTGGAACAATTCCTGAGGAACCCTATAACACTGATGAAACATCTTGTAGAATCTCGCCAGACCAGTGAGCGTTAGAGAATTTTACTATAAGTGAACTTTCAGCTGCAAGGATCCCCTCAATAAAAGAGATCTATACCCTTAGACCCCATTTACCACTTACCAGTAATACCCTAAGCTCTTCAAGCTATACAAAAGTGAAAAGTTATAAAAATAAATAAATAAAAATGCAACAGATAAAAAGGTCCACAAACCAGACCCCATGAGTAGCATGTAGGTGACAATCCCCGTGATATTTTTAGGTGGGGGCAAGATTAAAAGTCAAGCGCTATTTATAGCACAAGGCTCTGCCTTGTGGCTCCTTAACAATGATTATCCGTTATGTGCAACTGCTACTCTTGATTGACTGACAAGCCTTATAGCTCCAGAGAGGAATTTCCCCTTTGCGTTTAATCCATTTGCATAAATTAAACCCATATCTACCTAGGTCAGTCACAGACAAAAAAAAAAACATGCCACAACAAATATACGGCTAGATTATGAGTTTTGCGGTAAGAGGGGTGTGATGCTAACTTATTGTCAACGCACACTTACCTACAGTGCTGGTATTACAGGTTTTTATAAACCTAGCGTTAAAAGACAAGTAGTGAGCTTAGAGCAAACTTGTGCTCCATACCGCACTCCAATACCAGCGCTGCTTAAGTCAGCGGTGAGCTGGTTGTATGTGCTTGTGCACGATTTCCCCATAAGCATCAATGGGGAGAGCCGGCTGAGAAAAAGTCTAACACCTGCAATAAAGCAGCGTAAAGCTCAGTAACGCAGCCCCATTGATTCCTATGGGGGAACACATTTTATGTTTACACCTAACACCCTAACATGAACCCCGAGTCTAAACATCCCTAATCTTACACTTATTACCCCTAATCTGCCGCCCCCGACATCCCCGACACATACATTATATTTATTAACCCCTAATCTGCCGCTCCGGACATTGCAGCCACTATAATAAACATATTAACCCCTAAACCACCACACTCCCGCCTCACAAACACTAGTTAAATATTATTAACCCCTAATCTGCTGTCCCTAACATCGCTGCCACCTACCTACATTTATTAACCCATAATCTGTCGCCCCCAACGTTGCAGCCACTATACTATATTTATTAACCCCTAAATCTAAGTCTAACCCTAGCCCTAACACCCACTAACTTAAATATAATTCAAATAAATCTAAAGAAAACCTACTATTAATAACTAAATAATTCCTATTTAAAACTAAATACTTACCTATAAAATAAACCCTAAGCTAGCTACAATATAACTAATAGTTACATTGTATCTAGCTTAGGGTTTATTTTTATTTTACAGGCAAGTTTGTATTCATTTTAACTAGGTAGAATAGTTACTAAATAAGTTATTAACTATTTAATAGCTACCTAGCTAAAATAAATACAAATTTAGCTGTAAAATAAAACCTAACCTAAGTTACACTAACACCTAACACTACACTACAATTAAATAAATTACCTAAGTTAAATACAATTAAATAAATTAAATACAAATACCTAAATTACAAAAAAAACTAACACTAAATTACACAAAATAAAAAACAAATTACAAGATATTTAAACTAATTACACCTAATCTAATAGCTCTATCAAAATAAAAAAGCACCCCCAAAATAAAAAGAACCCCTTAGCCTAAACTAAACTCAAAGGGACAGAAAGGTCAAAATGAAACTCTCATGGTTCAGATGGAGCATGTCATGTTAAACAATGTTCCTTTTAACTTTCATTGTCTAATTTGCTTTGTTTTTTTTGGCATCCTTTTTGAAAAGCATACTTAGGTAGGCTCCGGATCAGCAATGCTGATTGGTGGATCCAAATATATATATATCTCTTGTCATTTGCCAACCAGATGTGTTGACCTAGCTCCCAGTAATGCATTTCTACTGCTCCTTAGACAACAGGTACCAATAGATTAGAACGTTGTTTAAAGTTGTATGCGCTATCTGAATCATGAATGAAAAATGTTGGGATTCATGTCCCTTTAAGTAAATATTTTTATATTTTTTTAAGAAATTAATCAAAATGAATATCCTTTAGTTTTTCTTGTAATCCTAATGTCCTATATTTAGAAGAAGAGAACATATCTGTAATATTTCCATCTTCTCTGCCTTTTCAAATTGATTAGCATTTCAGAATCGACACTGGAACTGTTTCCCAGATTTATATGCATTTAATATAAAGTGTAGATGAACCCACTGTCATGTAGAATGTTTTCTCGATACTTGCAAATTAAAGTTAATTTGAATTTATCACGATTGTCCATGCACTGTACTGGCCTCTCTGGACGCATTTTACAAGTGTGGAATATTAATTTTAGACCAACAAACACAAGAAGCAAGTCTCATACAAATATATCAAAATAATGTGTATTCCACTTGTATAAATAATTGAATATTTGCTATTAAATACTGTTTACATAGAGGGCTAGATTAAAAGTGGAGCACTATTTTATTGAGCACCCGCAAACAGGCACGTTATAAATAACCAGTCATTACAAGTGGCTGGTTATTACTACCACAAGTTCTTGGTAGCAATTAGCGCTTATAAAATCAACAAGGCATGTGCACATCATTAAATGATTACTTTCTGTTATCATTTTTAAGCTAAACAACTAACATATTAAAGTTAATAAACATTAATTAAAACCTACTGACCTATATTTTCTCCAAAACAAAGTTTCATAACGTTCTAAAAGTTATATATTTTATTCACCGATGATGTCACGTTATCCTGCCCACTATTTTCAGCACTGAGTGTTCAAAATACTTAAACCAATAACTTTGGCCTAGATTTAGAGTTTGGCGGTAGCCGTCAAAACCAGCGTTAGAGGCTCCTAACGCTAGTTTTGGGCTACCACTGGTATTTAGAGTCAGTCATTAAAGGGTCTAACGCTCACTTGCCAGCCGCGACTTTTCCATACCGCAGATCCCCCTATGCCATTTGCGTATCCTATCTTTTCAATGGTATCTTCCTAACGCTGGTATTTAGAGTTGTGGCTGAAGTGAGCTTTAGAACTCTAACGACAAAACTCCAGCCGCAGAAAAAAGTCAGTAGTTAAGAGCTTTCTGGGCTAACGCCGGTTCATAAAGCTCTTAACTACTGTGCTCTAAAGTACACTAACACCCATAAACTACCTATGTACCCCTAAACCGAGGTCCCCCCACATCGCCGCCACTCTATTAATTTTTTTAACCCCTAATCTGCCAACCGCACACCGCTGCCACCTACATTATCCCTATGAACCCCTAATCTGCTGCCCCTAACACCGCTATATTATATTTATTAACCCCTAATCTGCCCCCCTCAACGTTGCCTCCACCTGCCTACACTTATTAACCCCTAATCTGCCGAGCGGACCGCACCGCTACTATAATAAAGTCCCTAATCCGCCTCACTCCTGCCTCAATAACGCTATAATAAATAGTATTAACCCCTAATCTGCCCTCCCTAACATCGCCGACACCTAACTTCAATTATTAACCCGTAATCTGCCGACCGAATCTCGCCGCTACTGTAATAAATGGATTAACCCCTAAAGCTAAGTCTAACCCTAACACTAACACCCCCCTAAGTTAAATATAATTTAAATCTAACGAAATAAATTAACTCTTATTAAATAAATTATTCCTATTTAAAGCTAAATACTTACCTGTAAAATAAACCCTAATATAGCTACAATATAAATCGGAACAGCCAATAGAATGCGAGCTCAATCTGATTGGCTGATTGAATCAGCCAATCGGATTGAACTTGATTCTGATTGGCTGATTCCATCAGCCAATCAGAATTTTCCTACCTTAATTCCGATTGGCTGATAGAATCCTATCAGCCAATCGGAATTCGAGGGACGCCATCTTGGATGACGTCCCTTAAAGGGACCGTCATTCATCGGGAAGTCGTCGGAAGAAGAAGATGGGTCCGCGGTGGAGGTCTTCAAGATGGAGCCGGTCGTCATCGGATGAAGATAGAAGATGCCGCTTGGCTCAAGATGGTTGCCGGTCCGGATCGCCTCTTCTTCCCGGATAGGATGAAGACTTTGGAGCCTCTTCTGGACCTCTCCAGCCGCCGGATTATGGATCGCCAGCCCCCGCTTGGGCTTGGATGAAGATTTTGGAGCCTGGAACGATCGGTGATACCTGGCATGGTGAAGACAAGGTAGGAAGATCTTCAGGGGCTTAGTGTTAGGTTTATTTAAGGGGGGTTTGGGTTAGATTAGGGGTATGTGGGTGGTGGGTTGTAATGTTGGGGGGGTATTGTATGTTTTTTTTTACAGGCAAAAGAGCTGAATTCTTTGTGGCATGCCCCGCAAAGGGCCCTTTTAAGGGCTGGTAAGGTAAAAGAGCTTTGAACTTTTGTAATTTAGAATAGGGTAGGGCATTTTTTTATTTTGGGGGTCTTTGTTATTTTATTAGGGGGCTTAGAGTAGGTGTAATTAGTTTAAAATTGTTGTAATATTTTTCTTATGTTTGTAAATATTTTTTTATTTTTTGTAACTTAGTTAGTTTATTTAAATGTATTTATTTGTAGATATTGTATTTAATTAATTTATTGATAGTGTAGTGTTAGGTTTAATTGTAACTTAGGTTAGGATTTATTTTACAGGTAATTTTGTAATTATTTTAACTAGGTAGCTATTAAATAGTTCTTAACTATTTAATAGCTATTGTACCTGGTTAAAATAAATACAAAGTTGCCTGTAAAATAAATATTAATCCTAAAATAGCTACAAAATTAATTATAATTTATATTGTAGCTATATTAGGGTTTATTTTACAGGTAAGTATTTAGATTTAAATAGGAATAATTTATTTAATAAGAGTTAATTTATTTTGTTAGATAAAAATTATATTTAACTTAGGGGGGTGTTAGTGTTAGGGTTAGACTTAGCTTTAGGGTTTAATACATTTATTATAGTAGCGGTGAGCTCCGATCGGCAGATTAGGGGTTAATTATTGTAGGTAGCTGGCGGCGACGTTGTGGAGGGCAGATTAGGGGTTAATAAATATAATATAGGGGTCGGCGGTGTTAGGGGCAGCAGATTAGGTGTACATAGGTATAATGTTGGTAGCGGCAGTATACGGAGCGGCAGATTAGGGGTTAAAAAAATATGCAGGTGTCAGCGATAGCGGGGACGGTAGATTAGGGGTTAATAAGTGTAAGGTTAGGGGTGTTTAGACTCGGGGTACATGTTAGAGTGTTAGGTGCAGACGTAGAATGTGTTTCCCCATAGGAAACAATGGGGCTGCGTTAGGAGCTGAACGCTGCTTTTTTGCAGGTGTTAGTTTTTTTTCAGCTCAAACTGCCCCATTGTTTTCTATGGGGATATCGTGCACGAGCATGTTTTTGAAGCTGGCCACGTCCGTAAGCACCGCTGGTATCTAGAGTTGCAGTGGCATTAAATTATGCTCTACGCTCCCTTTTTGGAGCCTAACGCACTGAAAACCCAGCCATTCTGTGAACTCTAAATACCAGCGGTATTTAAAAGGTGCGGGAGAAAAAAAGCATGCGTAGCTAATGCACCCCTTTGGCTGCCAAACTCTAAATCTAGCCGTTTGTGTTTAAAGCGCCATTTTGAAACCTAGGTATTGTAAACGGATTGGTACAGAGCAAAGGATACCCACGGAGTGGGTTTGGAAAACAATTAAATTTGCAGACAAGATTTCTTATATACGGTAGAGATATGTTAATGAAATGCTATTGATAAAAAGCGTATTTGGGGTAGTTAGTTAGTAACAGGCATAGAAAATATTTACTTACAGTGGCCCTTTAATATAGTAACAATCAAATGGTATAGAATCACAGCGTACTCACACACACCTAGATTACAAGTTTTGCGTTATGAGTCAAATAGCAACGTTGTGGCCCATAACGCATCATTTTCCCTAACGCAGCCGTTACAAGTCTTGTCGGTATAGGTATACAGCAAGCCTTTTAGCCTGTAACGCAACGTCAGTACCGCACTCGTAAAAATGACGTTTTTTAATGGGATTCCCATAGCTCTGGTATTACGAGTTTTGCGTACTGGCTAAAAAGAGAGAGTTACAGCTGAAAATAACAAGGAGGCCTATTTATCATGCCTTCAACCGCAAATACGCTGGAATTCCACAGCGTAATTGTGGAGAGCTTGATTCGCCTTATTTATCGACTTACAGTTTTGAAGATTCGACATCCATCTTCCAAGAAGCCAGTAGAAGTATTTATCCAAGCGGCCAAAGTCTTCATCCAAGCCCGCAGAAGTCTTCACCCAGGCGGCATCTTCTATCTTCATCCATCCCGTATTGCTCCCTGGCATTCAGTGAGGTCTGTCGGACCTGATCCGCACTGTCGGATCAGGTCCGACAGATCTTTGATTAATAGGCCTCAAAGTATCTAAATACAAAAAAAGTTAAAAAAAATAACAAACACTAAATTACGGAAAATAACAAACAAAATTATCCAAAATAAAAAAGAATTACACCTAATCTAATAGCCCTATGAAAATAAAAAGCCCACCCAAAATAAAAAAAAAAACCTAGCCTACAGTAAACTACCAATTGCCCCAAAGATATCAGCTCTTTTACCTGTAAAAAAATACAAAGACCTACAACAGTAAAACCCCCCACCCAACCAACCCCCCAAAATAAAAAAACGAATTCTAAAAAATCCTAAGCTACCCATTGCCCTGAAAAAGGGCATTTGTATGGGCATTGCCCTTAAAAGGGCATTTAGCTCTTTTATTGCCCAGACCCTAAGCTAAAAAAAAAACACCCAAAAAACCCTTAAAAAAGCCCAACACTAACCCCCTGATGATCCACTTACAGTTTTTGAAGTCCCGCTTGAATGATCTTCATCCCGGAGTTGAAGTCCTGTTCCAGGCGGCGAGAAGCCTTCATCAAGGCAGCCTCTTCAATCTTCATCCCGGCGGCGAAGTCCTGATCCAAGAGGCAAGAAGTCTTCATCCAGGCAGCCTCTTCAATCTTCATCCAGGCGACATCTTCTATCTTGATCCCAAAGGCACAGAGCAGGTCCATCCTGAAGACATCCAGCGCGGAGCATTCTCTTCATATGGTCGCCGCTGTACACTGAATCTTCAATGCAAGGGAAGAGATTCAAGATGGCATCCCTTGCATTCCTATTGGCTGAAAAATTTGAATCAGCCAATAGGAATTTGTGCTGCTAAAATCCTATTGGCTTTAAGCAGCTCTTATTCTATTGGCTAATTTGAATTTGAAAAAAGCTATTTAACTTAGAGCAATGCCCTACAAAAGGCCCTTTTAAGGCCCCCCAAAAAGGCCCTTTTAAGGGCCCTTGGTAGTTTAGGGGGTGGGGGTTTGTATAGTGTTAGGGGGTGTTTGTATTTTTGTTTGGAGCAAAAGAGCTGTTTAACTCAGGGCAATGCCCTACAAAAGGCCTTTTTAAGGGCCACCCAAAAGGCCCTTTTAAGGGCCCTTGGTAGTTTATTCTAGATTAGGCTTTTTTATTTTAGGGTTTTTTTTTTTTTAAAGGATATTAGAATAGGAATAATCTTTATTTTTTTGGATAATTTCGGTTTTTTTTTGTAATGGTAGGATTTTTTTATTTTTGTAATGGTAGGTTTTTTAATTTTTGTAATGTTAGGTTTTAGTGTAAGGCAGGTTAGGTTTTATTTCACAGGTAAGTTTGTATTTATTTTAACTAGGTAGCTAGTAAATAGTTAATAACTATTTACTAACTAGTCTACCTAGTTAAAATAAATACAAACTTGCCTGTGAAATAAAAATAAAACCTAAGATAGCTACAATGTAACTATTAGTTATATTGTAGCTAGCTTAGGGTTTATTTTATAGGTAAGTATTTTGTTTTAGATAGGAATTATTTAGTTAATGATAGTAATATTTATTTTGATTTATTTTAATTAGATTAAAGTTAGTGGGTGTTAGGGTTACACTTAGGGTTAGGTTTAGGGGTTTATAACTTTAATATAGTGGCAGTGATTTTGGGGGCAGCAGATTAGGGGTTAATAACAGTAATGTAGGTTGCGGCGATGTTAGGGACAGCAGATTAGGAGTTAATTATATTTAACTAGTGTTTGCAGTGCAGGAGTACGGCGGTTTAAGGGTTAATATGTTTATTATAGTGGCGGCAATGTCAGGAGCGGCAGATTAGGGGTTAATAGGTTTAATATAGTATTTGCGATGCGGGAGGGCCTCGGTTTAAGGGTTAATAGGTAGTTTATGGGTGTTTGTGTACTTTTTAGCACTTTAGTTATGAGTTTTATGTTACAGCTTTGTAACATAAAAGCCATAACTACTGACTTTCAGTTTACAGTATGGATCTTGTAGTTATGGGCTGTACCGCTCACTTTTTGGCCGGACAGGCAAAATCGTAATACCGCCGCTGTGGAAGTCCCATTGAAAAAGGACTTTTGGAAAGCTGCGGTAGTTACATTGCGTGACGGCCAAAAAAGTGTGCGGTACAGATATACCTGCAAAACTCGTAATAGCAGTGGTAGTGAAAAAGCAGCGTTATTAGGCTTTTTCACTCATAAAGCAAAACTCGTAATCTAGCTGTTAGTTAATAATTGTAAATTTAATTTAGATCTAATTTCATTATTTTAAAGTCAGGGGGTGTTAGGGTTAGGTTTAAGGTTAGGATTAGGTTTACGTTAGGGTTAGGTTTAGGGGTTAATATAGTTTAATTTAGGTTGTTGCAATGTGGGGGCTGATGGTTTAGGGGTTAATAGGTTTATTTAGTTAATAATTGTTAGTTTAATTTAGCTCTATTTTAATTATATTAAAGTTAGGGGGTGTTAGGGTTAGGGTTACGTTAGGGTTAGGGGTTAATAGTTTAATTTAGGTTGTTGCAATGTGGGGGGCTGGTGATTTAGGGGTTAGTGATGTGGGAGGCCAGAGGTTTAGGGGTTAATAACTTTAATATAGTTGCGGAAAAGTTGGGGAGCGGTGGAATAGGGGTTAATAACTTTAATATAGTGACGGCGATATCGGGAGCGGCAGATTAGGGGTTAATCATTTTATTTAGGTGGCGTTGATATCGGGAGTGGCAGATTAGGGGTTAATAACTTTATGTAGGTGTCGGCGATGTCAGGGGCAGCAAGTTAGGGGTGTTTGGACTCGGGGTTTATGTTAGGGTGTTAGGTTTAAACTGCTCATTGGGTTCCGACTGATAGGTATGGTAAAGCAATATGCTGGTAGCAGTTTGAATAAAGCACCAAGGTTTAGATATAGTTAAAACCATATATTTAATAAAAACCTTTTTTTAAAAGTGCACAAATTGGTGGGGTTGGGAATCACCGGGCTGAATTGAAGCAGCACAGAAAGGCATTTTGACTGTTTAAAATTTAAAGGGCCATCCATCAAAATTTGAATAAGATCTAAGGATCATCTTCACATCAATCCCAGAATTGGGACACAACTGCGAGTTATATCTCAGGATATCTCAAAGTGATATGTATGGACATTATTCTTAAGGTATAGTAAACTTTAGAGGTACCCGGAATTTATGGAAACCCTCATAACACAATAGTTTTTAACATATTTTGTATTTTTATCATCTTTTCATGTTTGCTACCATTGGTAGATAATTTTGGTATTCAATAGAGTATATATATTCACAAAATATCATTATAAAATACCATTGTTTAGTAATATTGGTCCATATATCATCAGGATATATTCATACATATATGAATATAGCGCATTTTTACTTTTTTTAGTGTCTTATAATTCAAGTAAATCTTCTGGGGTTAGTGTTAGGATTTTTTAAGGGTGTATTGGGTGGGTTTTAGTTTTAGATTAGGACTTGGGCTGCAATAGAGCTAAATGCTCTTTTAAGGGCAATGCTCATCCAAATGCCCTTTTCAGGGTAATGGGGAGCTTAGGTTTTTTTAGTTAGCTTTTTATTTGGGGGGTTGGTTGTGTGGGTGGTGGGTTTTACTGTTGGGGGGAATTTGTATTTTTTTTTACAGGTAAAAGAGCTGATTACTTTGGGACAATGCCCCGCAAAAGGCCCTTTTAAGGGCTATTTGTAGTTTAATGTGGGCTAGGTGTTTTTTTATTTTGGGGGGGCTTTTTTATTTTTATAGGGCCCTTAGATTAGGTGTAATTAGATTAAAGCTTTGATAATTTCTTTTTTTTATTTTTTGTAACTTACGGCTAGATTTAGAGTTCTGCGGCCAAAGGGGTGCGTTAGCTACGCTGGCTTTTTTTCCCCTGCACCTTTTAAATACCGCTGGTATTTAGAGTTCACAGAAGGGCTGCGTTAGGCTCCAAAAAAGGGAGCGTATAGCATATTTAATGCCACTGCAACTCTCGATACCAGCGGTGCTTACGGACGCGGCCAGCTTCAAAAACGTACTTGTGCACGATTCCCCCATAGGAAACAATGGGGCTGTTTGAGCTGAAAAAAAAACTAACACCTGCAAAAAAGCAGCGTTCAGCTCCTAACGCAGCCCCATTGTTTCCTATGGGGAAACACTACCTAAGTCTGCACCTAACACCCTAACATGTACCCCGAGTCTAAGCACCCCTAACCTTACACTTATTAACCCCTAATCTGCCGCTCCCGCTATCACTGACTCCTGCATATAATTATTAACCCCTTATCTGCCGCTCCGTACACCGCCGCAACCTATGTTATCCCTATGAACCCCTAATCTGCTGCCCCTAACACCGCCGACCCCTATATTATATTTATTAACCCCTAATCTGCCGCCCCCGCTATCGCTGACCCCTGCATATTATTATTAACCCCTAATCTGCCGCTCCGTACACCGCCGCAACCTACATTATACCTATGTACCCCTAATCTGCTGCCCCTAACACAGCTGACCCCTATATTATATTTATTAACCCCTAATCTGCCGCCCCCAACGTCACCTCCACCTACCTACAATAATTAACCCCTAATCTGCCGACCGGACCACACCGCTACTATAATAAATGTATTAACCCCTAAAGCTAAGTCTAACCCTAACACTAACACCCCCCTAAGTTAAATATAATTTAAATCTAACGAAATAAATTAACTCTTATTAAATAAATTATTCCTATTTAAAGCTAAATACTTACCTGTAAAATAAACCCTAATATAGCTACAATATAAATTATAATTATATTGTAGCTATTTTAGGATTAATATTTATTTTACAGGCAACTTTGTATTTATTTTAACCAGGTACAATAGCTATTAAATAGTTAAGAACTATTAAATAGCTACCTAGTTAAAATAATTACAAAATTACCTGTAAAATAAATCCTAACCTAAGTTACAATTAAACCTAACACTACACTATCAATAAATTAATTAAATACAATACCTACAAATAAATACAATTAAATAAACTAACTAAAGTACAAAAAATAAAAAATAACTAAGTTACAAAAAATAAAAAAATATTTACAAACATTAGAAAAATATTACAAGTTTAAACTAATTACACCTACTCTAAGCACCCTAATAAAATAACAAAGCCCCCCAAAATAAAAAAATGCCCTACCCTATTCTAAATTAAAAAGTTCAAAGCTCTTTTACCTTACCAGCCCTTAAAAGGGCCCTTTGTGGAGCATGCCCCCAAAAATTCAGCTCTTTTGCCTGTAAAAGAAAAATACAACCCCCCCAACATTAAAACCCACCACCCACATACCCCTAATTTAACCCAAACCCCCCTTAAAATAACCTAACACTAATCCCCTGAAGATCATCCTACCTTGAGTTGTCTTCACTCAGCCGAGCAGCGATGGAACCTAAGTGGACATCCGGAGCGGCAGAAGTTATCCTCCAAGGGGCGCTGAAGAAATCTTCCATCCGATGAAGTGATCCTCCAGTTGGCACTGAAAAAGTCTTCCATCCGGGCGATGTCATCTTCCAAGAGGCGCTGAAGAAGTCTTCTATCCGGGCGATGTCATCTTCCAAGCGGGGTCTTCAATCTTCATCCCGCCGACGCGGAACATCCTTCTTTACCGACGGACTACCGACGAATGAAGGCTCCTTTAAGGGACGTCATCCAAGATGGCGTCCCTTCAATTCTGATTGGCTGATAGGATTCTATCAGCCAATCGGAATTAAGGTAGGAAAATTCTGATTGGCTGATGGAATCAGCCAATCAGATTCAAGTTCAATCCGATTGGCTGATCCAATCAGCTAATCAGATTGAGCTCGCATTCTATTGGCTGTTCCGATCAGCCAATAGAATGCGAGCTCAATCTGATTGGCTGATTGGATCAGCCAATCGGATAGAACTTGAATCTGATTGGCTGATTCAATCAGCCAATCAGATTTTTCCTACCTTAATTCCGATTGGCTGATAGAATCCTATCAGCCAATCAGAATTGAAGGGACGCCATCTTGGATGACGTCCCTTAAAGGAGCCTTCATTCGTCGGTAGTCCGTCGGTAAAGAAGGATGTTCCGCGTCGGCGGGATGAAGATTGAAGACCCCGCTTGGAAGATGACATCGCCCGGATAGAAGACTTCTTCAGCGCCGACTGGAGGATCACTTCATCGGATGGAAGATTTCTTCAGCGCCCCTTGGAGGATAACTTCTGCCGCTCCGGATGTCCACTTCGGTTCCATCGCTGCTCGGCTGAGTGAAGAAGACTCAAGGTAGGATGATCTTCAGGGGATTAGCGTTAGGTTTTTGGAGGGCTTTATTATTTTATTAGGGGGCTTAGAGTAGGTGTAATTAGTTTAAAATTGTTGTAATATTTTTCTAATGTTTGTAAATATTTTTTTATTTTTTGTAACTTAGTTCTTTTTTATTTTTTGTACTTTAGTTAGTTTATTTAATTGTATTTATTTGTAGGTATTGTATTTAATTAATTTATTGATAGTGTAGTGTTAGGTTTAATTGTAGATAATTGCAGGTATTGTATTTAATTAATTTATTGATAGTGTAGTGTTAGGTTTAATTGTAACTTAGGTTAGGATTTATTTTACAGGTAATTTTGTAATTATTTTAACTAGGTAGCTATTAAATAGTTCTTAACTATTTAATAGCTATTGTACCTGGTTAAAATAAATACAAAGTTGCCTGTAAAATAAATATTAATCCTAAAATAGCTACAATATAATTATAATTTATATTGTAGCTATATTAGGGTTTATTTTACAGGTAAGTATTTAGCTTTAAATAGGAATAATTTATTTAATAAGAGTTAATTTATTTCGTTAGATTTAAATTATATTTAACTTTGGGGGGTGTTAGTGTTAGGGTTAGACTTAGCTTTAGGGGTTAATACATTTATTATAGTAGCGGTGTGGTCCGGTCGGCAGATTAGGGTTTAATTATTGTAGGTAGGTGGAGGCGACGTTGGGGGCGGCAGATTAGGGGTTAATAAATATAATATAGGGGTCGGCTGTGTTAGGGGCAGCAGATTAGGGGTACATAGGTATAATGTAGGTTGCGGCGGTGTACGTAGCGTCAGATTAGGGGTTAAAAAAATATGCATGTGTCAGCGATAGCGGGGGCGGCAGATTAGGGGTTAATAAATATTATGTAGGTGTCGGCGGTATTAGAGGCAGCAGATTAGGGGTACATAGGGATAACGTAGGTTGCGGCGGTGTACAGAGCGGCAGATTAGCGGTTAAAATTTTTAAATAGAGTGGCGGCGATGTGGGGCGACCTCGGTTTAGGGGTACATAGGTAGTTTATGGTTGTTAGTGTACTTTAGAGCACAGTAGTTAAGAGCTTTATAAACCGGCGTTAGCCCAGAAAGCTCTTAACTCTTGACTTTTTTCTGCGGCTGGAGTTTTGTCGTTAGAGTTCTAATGCTCACTTCAGCCACGACTCTAAATACCGGCGTTAGAAAGATCCCATTGAAAAGATAGGATACGCAAATGGCGTAGGGGGATCTGCGGTATGGAATAGTCGCGGCTGCAAAGTGAGCGTTAGACCCTTTCCTGACTGACTCTAAATACCAGCGGTAGCCCAAAACCAGCGTTAGGAGCCTCTAACGCTGGTTTTGACGGCTACCGCCAAACTCTAAATCTAGCCGTTAGTGTTTATTTTTTTGTGTAACTTAAGTCTTTGTTATTTTTTGTAACTTAGTTGTTAGTTTTTGGTAACTTAGTAAGTTTTTAGTGTAGATTTAAATTATTTGAGTTGGGTTAGGTTTTTAAATATATAATACAGTATAGTTATTTTAATTTGTAGTTTTATGTAATTTTAGTGTAAAAGTTTGGTTAGATTAATTATTAATTTAAGATAGTTTAATGTAATTTTATTATAATAGTTAGGGTAGGTTAATTATTAGTTTAATATAGTTTATTGTAATTTTATTATAATAGTTAGGGTAGGTTAATTATTAGTTTAATATAGTTTATTGTAATTTTATTATAATAGTTAGGGTAGGTTAATTATTAGTTTAGTATAGTTTAATGTAATTTTATTATGAGTTAGAATAGGTTAATTATTAGTTTAATATAGTTTAATTTAAATCTAAAGGCAAGTTTAATTTTATTATAAGATAGGGATGAGTTAATATTTAATATAAAGTTAGCGGGTTGTTAGGTTTAGTGGTTAATAGGTTAATTTAGTTTATGACGATGTTGGGTTCTGGCGGTTTAGGGGTTAATACATTTATTTAGTTGTGGCGGGCTCCGGGAGCAGCAGGATAGGGGTTAATAACTTTATGTAGGTGGCAGCGGTGTAGGGGGTGGCAGATTAGGGGTTAATAAGTATAAAGTAGGAGCTGGTGGGCTCCGGGAGCGGAAGAATAGGGGTTAATAAGTTTATTAGAGTGGCGGTGGGCTCCGGGAGTGGCAGTTTAGGGGTTAATAACTTTATTTAGTTGCAGCGGGGTCCGGGAGCGGTGGTATAGGGGTTAAACAGTTTAGTATAGTGTGGGTGTTTAGTGACAGTATACAAATAAAGCTGTGAAAAAGCCAAAGAGCAGCGAGATCGATGACTGTTAGTTAACAACAGTCCGCTGCTCATCGCCCCATACTTGGTGTGTGGCTTTTTGACAGCTTTTTTGGTAACTATGGAGAACGTATTTAGGTCTGCGGCCGCGATGTTAGGTGATGTTAGGCGAGTGTATTGGTGCCGGCAAATGCAGCACAGTTGACGGCTTGATAAGCAGGCCTCAAAATATCATGCACCCTAACTCCAAGCAAATTATACAGCTGTAAAAAAGTGGGCAATTTCACTGATATGTGAGTGTGCACTTCTGCCACAGGCTATGAGAATACCTTTGTTCATAGATGGCGGTGCCCAGTATGAAGAGTTGGAGTTTCAGTATCTGGGACCTTTAAGCTATTGAAATGTAATAACATGGTGAGTAATTACTATAGTTGTACTCAGCAGTTTAATGTCCCTTTAAAAGTGAAATAATATAATAGTCAATTTATTTTGGTATCCCAAAAATAGCATATTATTAAAAAATATTAAAGTGGTCCTCTTTGTTAATTTCATATATCCATGTAACCCAAAATGCAATAATCCCTATTGTTGTGTTCGCTAACCTTGGGGCTTATCTTGGTTCATGCACCCATGGTATTATCATGTGACATTTCCTGTGGCCGCAAGGCTACCTCCATATTGCTTATAACTTGCACATATTTACTGTGAGAGAATGTTGCCTTATATCATAAACGCTACTTTCACAATATCCATATGGCATATGTGGACATTTATAATCATTCTCTAAAGCTATATATGACTATATATGTTTATCTCAAGGTGTATTTAAATAATACAGTATATATTTAGATTATCAGTTATCCAACACTTTAATGTTATTTGAAAAACACAAATTTTTCTTCAGTGTTTGATCTAAATGAAATACGTGTTTGTTTTCTGCTATAAGCGCATATCCAGCCTGTAGAGATCTTAAGCATCACCAACCATCCATGACACAACTGCATCTATTTCAGTAAAGAAATTACTATGAAGCGTGCAAGATGTTCAGGGGAGATTGCGTTTGTGTTCACGTTTATGATGTTTCAATAAAATTTCAAGCTTTTTCTCTTCCCTGAAAAATTAAAATATAGGAAAAAGC
This sequence comes from Bombina bombina, assembly GCF_027579735.1. NCBI lineage: Eukaryota > Metazoa > Chordata > Amphibia > Anura > Bombinatoridae > Bombina > Bombina bombina. Next base: position 199,000,274 of record NC_069508.1, on the reverse strand, counting down.
CCAATTACTTACTGACCTGCTTTAATTTCTTACTAGGCTGGGACACTCATTCCTTCTCTCTGTCTTCCTCTCCCTCTCATCTTTATATCTCTTTTTCTCATATATATATATATATATATATATATATATATATACTTATATATATATATATATATATGTTTATATAATAGGCTAGATTACAAGTGGCGTGCTAATGATAGCACGGGGCTCGATAAGCAGTATCGCTGGACTGTGGTATAGCAGATTTAACAGAGAACAAGCCAACATCGCTGTAGCGTAACCTATACTTTCAATGGATATTGCAACTGCGCTAAATAGAGTTTATTAAAAATTATAGGTTGCGCTCAAGCTCAGGCCGAAATTGTGCTTTAATATTTAGACTTGAGACCTGAAGTGTAGGGGTCAGGGTCATCAGGGGGTGAAAGGGGTGACTGGCGTCAAGGACCCAGTGTAACATTGGTCCCCCACCATGCACTAACAGTTACTTTTTACCTGAAGTGTGTGACAATACTGTAAAACAAGCATGGTAATGCGACAGATCACATGGGTGCCCGGTCACACTAACTTAGGAAGTGCATTTCAGCAATAAGCAATTAGCCCCCATGTTCCTAAAGCGCCCAGAGTCTTCATTTGTCAGTAAATATATGGAGTGTTACCAAGTCAGTCACATCCTTCTCCCTTCCTGGTTGCAGAACAGTTCAGGTGCTAGCATGGGAAGTATATATATATATATATTACACAAGGAGCATGGGGGGGGGATGGGAGGTGGAGAGCATGATCTGCCTGATCTGACAGCTACAGAGCTCAGAGGGAAGAAGGGAAGCTCAGCTTTTACAGCATTCTCTCTCACCCTCTCTGATGTGTCCGAATCATTGCCATGCTCTGATATTCATGAAGAGTCTCTGCTACACTTTTACGCAAAACGGTTAATATTGATTGCTTAACTGACAGATGCTATTGCTATTATTTAGCAGTCATGAAGCACTGTTGATCAATCAAGGGATTTTTTCTGCTTTATGGTTTGAATAAGATAAAAACTCAGCCCTAATGTTTCATATATATATATATATATATATATATATATATATATATATATATATTGTGTACAATCAATATTAGCGCTACACTTTGTAATACCAGCACACGATAACGTGCGCTGGTATTACAAGTAAATCACAATTTGCATGCAAGCTCTAGTTCGCATTGCGAGGAAGCGTTGCACTGACGAAACCACACTTCCATAGGCTCCTTTGGGAGCCTCGTTCTGATACTGTCACAGAAGGGGGTAAATAGCGCAGCGATTGGCAGCATTTTTTAATGAATATATACATATATATATATGTTAATATGTGTTTTTACACATATTAACACATACATATATATTTATATAAGCCTATACATACATATATATATATATATATATATATATATATATATATATATATATTTACATTGGGGTCTATGAGAACACACAGTTACCATAGACTGCAATGTAAAGGCACTTTTTAATGCCATTTGTTTTCTAACACCCCACTCCCAACAGCTTTAAAGCCCCAAAACTGACTAGTGCAGATTTGTTTTATTAAAAAAGGGTACATTTTTTTTAATATATAACCTGATCTTTACCTTGGCCTGATCTTTAGCTGTTGATGCACTATTTCAAACTTCACAAACTCTCCTTTTCCTCTTTCTGACCACCATCTCCTCACTTCCAACATCTCATCCCTCTCTCTTCTACTCCTCACACCAAACTTCACAGAAGCATTATGTCATTGTCAGGGTTTTTTCCCTGTTTTGTTTGCCATGTGCTGCTGGCAGCTATTATACTCACCCCTCTTGCTGATGCATACTGTGTGATGCTGCTCATTTCCTGCACTTCCTTTTATGGCCAGACTGGTGTACATCATCCGTGTGAGATAGGATGCAGTCTCAGAATTGTGATGTCATCACTTATTATATAAAGGGCCTCTGTTCAGTATGCTTTGCCCTTGCGTTGTCTCAGACCTGTTTGTAAGAGCTCCTGTGTATTACCTGGCTGTCTGATGTCCCTCCTGGTTCCTGATCCCTGGCTTGTTCCTGACTCTGCTGTTCTCCTTGTTCCTGATTCCAGCTTGTCTGACTACTCGCTTTGGCTCCTGACTCAGCTCGCGTGAATATTCACTTTGGCTCCTGACTCGGCTCATCTGACTACCAGCTCTGGTTTTGATTCCTGGCTTGTTATTTGACTTGCGGACGTTTTATTATTTTTTCTATTAATAAACGTGTGATTATTTTTGCACTTCTCGTCTCAGTCTGATTCCTGGCACCCTGACAGTCATTAGATCAGCAAAAGCTTGCTAATTCCCTCAAACCTCTCCTCCCATCCATCTTCTCCTGCCCTGACCAATCTATCTGCCACTATAACTCCACCCTTACATCGGTCCTTGACAATTTGCCCCCTCTTACCATTGCTCGGAAATCACACACTCATCCTCAGCCCTGGCATACTCCTCTTACACGGTACCTACTCAGATGTTCCCGTACTGCTGAGCGGCACTGGAGAAAATCTCGGAGTTCAGCTGATTCCTTCATTACCAGTTTATTTTAGATTCCTACTATTCTGCCCTTAATCTCTATAAGCAACATTACTTCTCTACTCTTATCTCTAATCTTTCTTCAAACCCAAAACCCCTGTTCTCCACTTTCAATATTCTTCTCCGCCCACCCCTAATACAACTTCTCTGTCAGCTCAAGACTTTGCCAGCCACTTAAAAAAAAAATTGACTCCATCAGAAACAAAATCATCTCTCAACATACTTCCATTCTCTCACCCCCTCAAACGCTCGCAATCAAACACAACCCACATAGCCAATAAATAAGCTCTTTCTCCCCTGTTACTGAGGAAGAAATTTTGGCACTTATACTGAGCTCTCACCTCACTACCTGTCCTCTTGAACCTATCCCCTCAAAGCTGCTCCCCTCCCTCTCTTCTACCCTTACCCCTATACTCACACATTTTCAACCTCTTCCTCAGCACCGGTATATTTCCCTCATCTCTGAAACATGCACTGGTCACACCTATCCTCAAAAAAACCTTCTCTTAATCCAAACTCCCCACTACTGCCCTATTTCCCTACTCCCTCTTGCCTCAAAGCTTCTCGAAAAGCTAGTCGATGCACACCTATTCCATTTCCTTACTTTAAACTCCCTCCTAGACCCACTGGAATCTGGATTTCATCCCCATCACTCCACAGAGACAGCAATCGTTAAGGTTACCAATGACCTACTTACAGCAAAATCAAAAGGCCACTTCTCTCTGCTTATCTTTCTTGATCTGTCCACAGCCTTTGATACTGTTGACCACCCTCTTTTTCTCCAAACCCTCCAATCCATTTGTGACACAGCCCTCTTGTGGTTCTCTTCCTACCTGTCAAACCGTACCTTTAGTGTAGCCTTCTATGGGGCCTCCTCTGCACCATCGCCACTTTCTGTTGGGGTACCGTAAGGCTCTGTCCTCGGTCCCCTTCTCTTCTCAATCTACACGTTATCATTAGGTTCCCTAATAAAATCCAACAGGTTCCAATATCATTTGTATGCAGACGACACCCAAATCTACTTCTCTGCACCAGACCTATCTCCTTCCTTGCTAACCCGTGTCACTAACTGTCTGTCTCTTCATCTGCTGCACCTCTCTGCCAATCCCTTCACTGGCTTCCTCTTGCCTCCAAGATTAAACACAACATTCTCACTCTGACATACAAAGCCCTCAACTGCACTTCTCCCTCTTATATCTCAGACCTTGTCTCCAGATACTTTCCCTCTTGTTCCCTTTGCTCTGCTTATGACCTCCTACTCTCCTCCTCTCTTGTTACCTCCTCACAATCCCGCTTACAGGACTTCTCCAGACTGGCTCCCATCTTGTGGAACTCTCTGCCTCACTCCACAAGAATCTCCCCTAGTTTTGAAAACTTCAAGCCCTCCATAAAGACTGTTCAGGGATACATACAACCTACACTAACCTTTCTTTATACCGTTTCCTCTTCTCCATTGCTATCCCCTTGAACCCCCTTAGCATGTAAGCACGCTGGACAAATAGCTCAGCATGCTAAGGCATTGTTGCTGAGCTCTGTAGCAACCCAAGGGTTGCAGGTTTGATCCTAGGCAAGAGGTCCACTAAGCCTTTCATCTTTCCGAGATCGATAAAATGAGCAGCGCCTTGAGACCCTTATGGGTGATTAGCTGCACTTTACAAGTACCACATACATACATAAGCCTAAGAGCCATGCTGTTTGTAGAACACCTTCTTTAAAACTGACTACAAAAGTGCAACTCTTGGCAGGACCCTCTACCCGTCTGATCACTATAAATGCTTCCTTGTATTCCGCCTATGTTTATAGCGCTGTGGAATCTGTTGGCGCTCTGCAAATAACCAATAATAATAATGCCCTCTATTTTGAGGGCATTTGGGGCACTTATAGAAAATTAACTAGAGATCTGAGTGCTAACTGGTACCGCAAGCTACTGTTAGATTTAAAGTACACTTAAAAGAACATTAAACATATACAATCTCTTTACTATATTTAAAAGATTGCACTATGATCAAGTTAAAAGCTTTCCAGCAAGTTTAGAATACACTAATACAAATATATTTCAGCACCCCTTTGAATGGGCTTTCACCCACTTACGAGTGGAGCACAAAATACGCTCCACTCAGTAAAACCAGTGTGTATAACCATATACATACTGTATATATTTATATATTGCTGCCCAATGCTGCATGATTTGCCACCTGCGCTGTACTAGGTGGTTTGCTGTGTCTGTTGGCATGAAAACAAGACTCCCTTTCAAGCCTAAGCCACCTGTGCTTCAATAGTCCTCAATGGGAGCAAACCACCTAGTGCATCGCAATTGGCAAATTGTGCAGCCTTGGGCAGCAATAAATAAATATGTATATGTTTATACACACTGGTATTACTGAGTGGAGCGCAAATATCGCGCTTGCGTAAGCACAATATTGCGCTCCACTTGTAATCTAGTCCAGTGTCGGGTTAGTGCGCGAGCAGTAACTAGCCTGCCTAATAAAAATATATGGGGAGAGGGAGTTAGTGTGGCCGCAATATCCAAAGACTTTCGCTTGTGTGCTAACTTTTACCTTGTAATACTAGTGCTAAGCCTGGAATGCTCATTTTTAACTTGAGCGCAATTAGCAAGTAATCTGGGCCATTATGCGATAAGGAGAACTGAAATTGCCACTATAAGGCATTTACAAGTAATTTTAGTTTTCAGTAAATATTGCAACATGATAGAAATTTGTGTAGCATTTTCTCATAATAATTTCTATATAAAATATGCAACTTGATTCATTTTAGGTTAAGCTGAAAAGTATTTACAAGGGAGCTGTGTATACAAATGCTTTTCCTTGGAACTTTTTATTTTTTAAAGTGTTTCAATGATTGAAACCTTAATTAAAAGTCTTATAAGGATTTTAGCTTTAAATATAGTGCATACAATTATTTTAACTTCTTATTTTATTCTGGGTAGCAGCTGGCAGTAAAAGTTATTTGCCTGTTTTAAGAAAAATGCAATTCAAAAATGGACGCCAGCTGCCTATTGACAGGTCACAAGTAATTGTGAAAAGATTGTGATACAGCTGGTAAATGGGTTTTGTGACTCCCATAAACAGTACTGGCAGATGCATTCAGTTGCCTCTTGATTATTTGCATCTGCTATTTTATCTCCATGTCAAACAAAATGCAATCGGACAAGAATTTAGACCTAAATGGGTAAATAGGTGTAAAATTGTAATCACCAGAAGGTAAAGTAATATAAGGGTTCAGCATTCCAACCTCTGGAGGAGTTGAATCAATTAACATTTTAGAGTTAAATTACAGGAATCCTGGCAAATAACTAATGAAAGTTCATGGCAAAGTTTATAAAATATGTTGTTAGATTACGAGTGGAGTGCAGATGTATTTATATGTGTGTGTGTATATATATATGTATTTACAGACTTATATACACATATAAACAAATAAATACATATGTTTACATATATAGACACATATATAAGTGCATTGAAGCCGTTTGCCGTTAAGTAGATGAAAACACGTAGAATCATATTTAGGCAATATTCATATTTAATAAATGTTTTAACTATGTATTTACTGTTAATATTTCACATTCCAATGTTCTGCACATAGGGGAATATGTTTTAAGTATTAATAAATAGATATTCCAATACATATATCTGTTTATACAGTATCTATATCTATATATAATTTTGTATATACTGTATATATATATATATATATATATATATATATATATATATACAGTCATGCCCAAAAATATTGGCACTCCTGCATTTCTGTCAGATAATGCACCACTTTGCCCAAAAAATTGTTGCAATCACAAATGTTTAGGCATTCTCATGTTTATTTCTTTTGTTTGTATTGGTATGACACAAAAAAGTGGAGAAAAAAGCCAACTCTGACACATTCCACGCAAAACTCCAAAAATGGAGTGAACAAAATTATTGGCACCTTCTCAAAATTGTAAAAAATTATTTTTCGGAGCGCTAATTGGTACCGCAAGCTACTGTTATTAGATGTAAAGTACACTTAAAAGAACATTAAACATATAAAGGGGCCCATTTATCAAGCTCTGTATGAAGCTTGAGGGCCGTGTTTCTGGCGAGCGTTCAGGCGTGCCAGAAACATCAGTTATGAAGCAGCGGTGCAATGCTGAATGCAGAGATCGTATTGCTCTCCGCATTCAGCGATGTCTTTCGGACATAATCTGCTGATTGGATCATGTCAGACAGACACATAATAAATAGGCCCCATGATCTCTTTACTACATTTAAAACATTGTAACATGATCAAGTCAAAAGCTTTCGGGCAAGTTTAAAAAAAAATAAAAAAATACAAATATATTTCAGCACCCCTTTGGATGGGCTTTTACCCACTTTGGGCCAGATTACGAGTGGAGCGCAAAATATCAGTTAGGTGATATTTGCGCTCCATTCAGTAATACCAGTGTGTATAAAAATATACATATATATTTATTTATTGCTGCCCAACGCTGCACGATTTGGCACCTGTGCTGCACTAGGTGGTTTGCTGTGTCCGTTGGCATGAAAATGAGACTCCCTTGGAAGCCTTGACCACCTGTGCATCAATAGTCTTCAATGGGATCAAACCACCTAGTGCAGCGCAGATGGCAAATCGAGCAGCAATAAATAAATATATATGTATATGTTTATACACACTGGTATTACTGAGTGGAGCGCAAATATCGAGGTCGTGTAAGCATAATATTGAGCTCCACTTGTAATCTAGTCCAGTGTCGGGTTAGCGTGCGAGCAGTAACTAGTGTGTCCAATAGAAATCTATGGGGAGAGGGAGTTAGTGCGGTTGGGATATCTAAAGACTTTCACTTGTGTGCTAACTTTTACCTTGTAATACTAGTGCTAAGCCTTGAATGCTAATTTTTTAACTTGAGCGCAATTAGCGCTCAAGTGTGAAAATAATGAGTGCACCACTTGTAATCTGGGCCGTTATGTGATAAGGAGAACTGAAATTGCCACTATAAGGCATTTATAAGTAATTTAAGTTTGTGATGCTCCAGTAATTTGTATTTAAACTCACCTGTATCAATTAACAGGTGCTGACAATATAGAAATCGCAGCAGCAACTAGTTAAATTGCCACACTGAGTATGGAGAAGAGAAAGAGCAGTAAAGAATTGTCTAAGGATTTGAGAACAAAAATTGTGGAAGAGCATGGATAATCTCAAGGTTACAAATCCATCTCCAGAGATCTTAATGTTCCTGTGTCCACTGTGCGCAACATTGTCAAGAAGTTTATAGCCCATGGCACTGTAGCTATTCTCCCTGGACGTGGACGAAAGAGAAAAATTGATCATAGATTGCAACAAAGGTTTGTTGAATGGTGGATAAAGAACCTCGATCAACTTCCAGACAAAGCTAGTTGGTATGTAGAGTATTCTCTGATAATAGAGAAACCCATTATCCAATTGATGGAGTAGTTGAATAGGTTTAGAAACATCCTGATCTTGTAGGGTTCTTATTTCAGAGATGGGTTTGATAAGCATAGCGAGGAAGTTACTTCTTGGAATAACAGTTGAAGGTGGAGTCTGTATGGGAGGTCTTGGATCCCTTCTTGATAGGGCATCAGTCTTCCCATTTCTTTTACCCTGGCGAAAGGGTAATGACATAGTCAAAACGTGAAAAATAAAGACTCCAGCATAATTGTTGTGATGATAAAGTTCTATTTAAATGTAGATATTGTAAGTTCTTGTGATCTGTTAACACTACTACCGGATGAGATGTACCCTCTAGGAGGTGTCGCCAATGTTCAAAAGAACTCTTGATTGCGAGAAGCTACTTTTCGCCAACTGGGTAATTCCTCTCCGCAGTTGTCATCAGTCTCGAGTAGAAAGCCACAGGGTGCATGACCTCTGTAATAGATTTTTTTCTTAGAGAGAATAGCCCCTATGGCGAAATCTGAAGCGTCAACTTCTAATATAAACTGTTGGTTAGAGTCTGGGAATTTTAATACTGGAGCAGTGGTAAAAATAGACTTAAGATGATCGAAAGCCAATTGAGAAGTATGTGACCAGTGGAAAATTTTGTCGAGTCTAGTCAAGTCAGTCAAGGGTTTAGTTATAGTTGCAAAATTGTGTATAAACTTACAATATAAATTTGCAAAACCCAATAGCCTCTGGACATCTTTTCTAGACTTAGGTATTGTCCATTTTGTGACAGCAAGATTCTTAGTATCTAACATCTCTATACCATGTTTTGAAATGTGTTACCCCAAAAATGATACTTCAGTGGCATTGAAAGTGCATTTTTCAAGTTTTGCATATAGTCTGTTGTTACGTAAGCGGGCTAGCACAGTCCTAACATGAGCAATGTGTTGTTCCTGTGTGGGGGAGAAAATCAGAAGGTCGTCAAGATAAACTACGATAAAAACATCTAGAATATCTCTAAAAATATCATTGATGAAGCATTGAAATGTGGCCGGTGCATTACACAGACCGAATGGCATAACAGTATACTCAAAGAGACCGTAACGTGTACGGAAAGCTGTCAGCCACTCGTCACCGGCTCTAATTCTAACGAGATTATAGGCACCCCTGAGATCAAATTTAGTGAAGACCTCTGCACCACGTAGCCTCTCAATTAACTCCGGGATCAAGGGTAATGGATAGCGTTTTTATTGGGTCCTTTTATTTAATTCCCTATAATCTATTATAGGCCTAAGGGAGGTGTCTTTGTTTTTTAACAAAAAATATGCCTGCACCTGCTGGGGAAGTAGAGGGTCTTATAAAACCTCTGGCAAGATTCTCCTGAATGTAAGTTTTTAAATGCACAAGTTCAGGTTTGGACAAGGGGTAGATATGTCCATAAGGGATAGTAGCTCCTGGGAGCAATTCTATGGGGCAATCAGGCTATGGGGCTATGAGGTGGGAGACTCTCTGCATCAGTTTTGCTAAATACGTCAGTGAAATCAGAGTAGTGAGTGAGAAGTTCAGCTTTAGTTGTCAACAATATATTACTTAAAGGATAACAAGTAGTGTTACTGTAGTGTGAATGCAAATTTAGGGTTCTGTCCTGCCAGACAAATGAAGGTTGGTGTATAGTCAGCCAAGAAATACCTAGAATAATGGCAAAACTCAATATCTCTCTATGTCCGGATTTGGTACACATGAGGAGGGGTACTGTATGTTTGGTGATGGGACCTGAGGAAAGAGAAGTTCCGTCAATGAGATTAACTGAGACAGGAGTCTGTTTAGTGAATGTAGGTATTTTATTTATGGTAACAAAGTTTTCGTCTATGTAGTTACCACAAGCTCCAGTATCAATTATGGCTTCCGTGTTGAGGCTGGACTGATCCCACTGTAAAGAGAATGGCAAAGTGAAATAAGGTTTGTGAATAACATCAGTGGAGAGCGCTAGGGAGAAATGAGAAACCCTACCAGCTTTTGTTCTTTTCAGTATGGGGCAAGACTTGACATCGTGATCAGTAGAGGCGCAGTACATACATAGATTCTGTAGGCGTCTCCTAGTTTTCTCCTGAGGAGTCAGTGGTCCTCTGAGGAATCCAATCTCCATAGGTGTGTCCATCTCTTTACCTGCAGTTGCAGTAGGAGCAGATCTTTTATATGATGAGGTAGTACCACTTCTCTCCATACGGTGTTCCCTGAGATGCCTATCAATGGTTATTGACAAAGTGAATAGTTCCTCCAGGTTATCAGGAATTCCAATACGGGACAACTCGTCCTTGATGTAATCTGATAGGCCGAGGCCAAATTGATTTTTTAGGGAGATTTCATTCCATTCTGAATCTTTTATATACAACTTGAATTGAGCAATATAATCCTCAACTACTTGTCTACCCTGTTTCAAAATCTTAAAGAAATCTCCCAGTGTATTTTTTTTTAAATGGATCATCATAGATGGCAGACATCGCCTTCAGAAAATTATTTAGGGAATTTAGTATAGGATCTTGGGAATCATAGTATGAGTCTGCCCATGCCTGTGGCTCACCTCTTAAGTATGAAATGATAGTCAACACTTTTAATCTATCATTGGAGTAAGTTTTAGGTCTCAATTCAAAGAGCAGCAGATATGCATTTTTAAACTCTCTGAAAAAAAATCTGTTGCCATGAAATTTCTCTGGGAGTGACACCTGGGGCTCAGGTTGGGTATCAGTAGGACTGGGTCTAGTTGCATATTTATCTCTGAGACAATCCTTAACTGTTTGATTATCAGTCTGTAGGTCCCTGATTGTCTGAGTCAATGCATCCACCCTTTGCGTCAGTACAACCACCTAGTTTTCCACATCTGCTGGATCCATTACAATGAATCTAGTAATTCCTTTAGGCTGGATTATTATGTCAGAACCACTACAAAACTTAGTGGTCCTTAAAGTATAACTCCAGGCAAGAAATGGTTAACTAAATTGGTATAATGTTTATGTGACAGTAGGGTTAACAACTATAGGATATAGCCAGAGTTAACCCCCTTGTCTTATTATAGCCAAAGGTAAATTCAAAGTACACACTGGTGCATCTGAAGTATGGTAGTAGTTTGGCAGCAAGTGGGTGTTATAGGTCACAGTGTTGGAATAACATAACCACTTATATACAGCGTATATCAATGTAACTTAGTCCACACTACAAATCACTCAGGAGGATTAAGCAAAAAGAACAGAAGCGTTTTGTAACGGTTAAAGAGGTAACGATTCTTAATATAATTAATTAGGATAACACTAGGCAGTAGCGTGATACTGAATAAGCAAATAGTTAGTACAGTGTCAATGCATTTCAAACGACCTAGTGCTGAATGGCATATGACCTGTTAGTAGCGTCCGTGAAAGTCAGTGGACCGGAGCAGCAGCTGTATGCAAGCGTCTACTTGCTAAGCCTGACTAGCGTGGGGAGAATCTCAGAGACAGCGTATCCTTGGCTATAGCTGATGATGTCCGTAACGCTCCGCTAACTTGAGGGCGTGAGGAGGCAACAGTTCCTGAAACTCGGTGCACAAGAAGGTAGGAGAAATACAAAGTAAGGATAGTATAAATCTCCAGGGCTGGCGTATGCGTAAGTTCAAACAGAACAAGAAAACTTCAATAATCCAGCAATGAGTGCTGAAGGGAAGAGCTTTTTATAGCGATGTGAGCAGGAGGGCTTAAAGGAACAGGCATGATGGAAAATCATGAGAGCAATACAAGAGACACCTGACACCCACCTTACACAAATTTTATAATATTCTCTAATTTCTAACTTTTAACATTGCAATTTATTTTATGCTTTCTCAAAATACAGTATTTATACCTGTACTTATGGGTCATATAAACAAAGGGTTTCTGTAAAACCATGTGTAAGGTATGGGAAACTTTTCATGTTTCCATATACAAATAATGAATCAAACAGTTAATGAATAAGCAGGTTATATTACAACTTTGCTTATTAAAGAATACATAGATACAATATGACACATATATAACACATATATGCCTTTACGAGAAATGCCTATAAGAAATAAGTTACACTATTTCACTCTACTGTCTGTTCTCATAGCAGTGTTATCATCTAGAAAGAGGGGGCCACAGTCCAATGGAAACACTGGTGTGAGAATCCTTCCTTGTTATGAGAAAAACTCTTAATGGAACTAACACAATTTTTACAAAATAATATGATTGACACAAAACGTAGACACACCTGCTACACTAACAGTTTTAATTATTAGATCTGCTATGGAGGGGCAGATGAGAATGAAGGAAATGTTTTTCTGGGCAATATCTGAAAGAGAGCACCTGTAAACCGTTGCTATGGTTTCCACTGTGGTGATTTGCCTTTCCACTCTTGTATGCTAATATTAATCCCTTATTCAAAACCCGAAGATAAGTAACACGTTTATAGTTTAATCAAAGCCTTGCTTGGTAAGCTGATTAGTGATTTATGTTATTGCAATACGTTCATAATAAACACTGTTATTATTAATATACTAAATTCCATGACAAATTCCTCTTTTCAGTACTATTGTGTGCCCTCAGTTGCACTAACAAGTTACAGGACAGAACACCATTTAAAGCCATTACCCATCTTGTGAGGTTATCATAGTTTTGGAGCTGTCCATCATGAAATTATCTCTCCCTTATAAAAGCTGGTTTCTGTAAAACAATGGACTACATTGCCATGCACCAGACCATCGACCATGCTCTTTGCATGCCAAAACCAACCTAGACCCCACACCACCTACAGAACAGCCATAGCTCCTTCCCTGTTCATTATGATCACAACCACAAAACACCTGTTACTCCCATGGGTCTCCCACTCAGTCTAATCCCCGGGTTCTGGATTGGATCCAATAAATGTTGTGAGTAATGTTTAATGGATGAGTCACTCTCGTAAAAAGAAAGAAACATGTTTAAACAAATGTTCTGCTTAAATCGAAATAAAACAATCTGTTTCATTGTTGTAATAAAAAAGAACTAAGCAGTGGGTTATACTTAGCAAAAATCATTGCTATATGTATTATTCATCATTTGTGAAGGGTCAATTACTTGCTGTCACAACCCCACAAGGGGGCTTTGGTCTCTACAAAAAGGCAAATGTGCAGATTTTCCATTGAAGTGTTGCTAGGAGCAGTAGCGGACCTACTCAACAGAGGGCCCTGGTGCAAACATTTTTTTGGCCACCCAAAAGGTAACTCTGTATAATGATTTTGAGGATAGATAGATAAATAGGTAGCTACACTTGCAACCTGCACTAATAAAAGTCTCACCTGTATTAGGATTGTACACATTCTGCACAAGCCTATTTATAGACTGACTGCTATGTAGCCCCCAGCCCTTGGGCCTCAGTGCCACTGCACCTGCTGTACCAATGGTAGTTCCACCCTTGGCTAGGAGATTCTGCTTATGCTGTAGTTAGTTTATTTCCCATGCTCAGTAGAGGACTTTTGCTGAAAAAAACATATGACAGTAGAACTTCAGTTCCATAATGTCTTCTCTCTCTGCTCATTTAGCATGAAAAGAAGTTGTTTTTTTTTTTTACACAATATGTTTTTTAATTTTTTGTTTCATATCCCTTTGATTTTTGTTCAATCCAATTTAACCCAATTTAACCCTTTAACTGCTGGGGCATTTCCACCCCTTTGCTCTTCAGGGAGAAATAACAAGTATTATATATCATACAATTATTAAACATCATGACGCGTAAAAAACCTGCAACAATCAGTATGACATTTTTTTTTGTTTTTTTTATTAAAATTTTAAGAAACAAGGTTATAGACAATAGCGTGTGTGTTTTTTTTCCTAAACAGGGACGGACAGGGAAATCAAACTGGCCCCAGAAATTTTTTAAGACAGGCCCAGGCATAAACCCCCAGCATAGCCCAGCCAAGCCACCCACTTCCTACCTGGCCCAGCCAAGCCAACCCCCCAGCCCAGCCAGTAACCCAGGCTGTGGCTGATTCCTTGTCCCCATGGCTCCTACCAAGTGTGTACTTTGATTTAATTTTTTATTTAAATGTTTATACTTAATATACATGTGCAACCCTAAAAAAATTGTTTTGTTTCATTTTCATTAGTTAAATAAATAATTTTGTTTCAGGAAATTAGTTAAATTAAAAAAAACAATCGGCTAGATTACGAGTTTTGCGTTATGAGCTATGCGGTGCTACCGTGCAGTTTTTTCTCACCACTCACTTACCTGCAGCGCTGGTATTACAGGTTTTTACAAACGCAGGCAAGAAGTGAGCGTATAGCAAAATTTTGCTCCACACTACACTCCAATACCAGCGCTGCTTAAGTCAGCGGTGAGCTGGTCGTATGTGCTCGTGCACAATTTCCCCATAGACATCAATGGGGAGAGCCGGCTGAGAAAAAGTCTAACACCTGGCAAAAATCAGCGTAAATCTCAGTAACGCAGCCCCATTGATTCCTATGGGGAAACGCATTTTATGTTTACACCTAACACCCTAACATGAACCCTGAGTCTAAACACCCCTAATCTTACACTTATTAACCCCTAATCTGCTGCCCCCGACATCACTGATACCTACATTATTCTTATTAACCCCTAATCTGCCGCTCCGGACACCGCCGCCACCTACATTATACTTATTAACCTCTAATCTGCTGCCCTCAACATCGCCGACACCAACATTATATTTATTAACCCCTAATCTGCAGCCCCCAACGTCGCTGTGACTATATTAAATGTATTAACCCCTAAATCTAAGTCTAACCCTAACACCCCCTAACTTAAATATAATTTAAATAAATCTAAATAAAATTGCTATAATTAACTAAATTATTCCTATTTAAAACAAAATACTTACCTATAAAATAAACCCTAAGCTAGCTACAATATAACTAATAGTTACATTGTAGCTATCTTAGGTTTTATTTTTATTTCATTAAATACATTAAATAAATTAAATTAGCTAAATCACAACCCCCCCCCACTAAATTACAGAAAATAAAAAACAAATTACAGATCTTTAAACTAATTAAACCTAATCAAATAGCCCTATCAATTGCCCCAAAGAAATTAGCTATTTTACCTGTAAAAAAAAATACAAACAACCCCCAAAAAAGCAAAACCCACCACCCACACAACCAACCCCCCAAATAAAACCAATCTATCAGCCAATCGGAATTAAGGTTGAAAAAAATCCTATTGGCTGATGCAATCAGCCAATAGGATTGAACTTCAATCCTATTGGCTGATCCAATCGGCCAATAGGATTGAGCTCACATTCTATTGGCTGATTGGAACAGCCAATAGAATGCCAGCTCAATCCTATTGGCTGATTGCATCAGCCAATAGGATTTTTTCTACCTTAATTCCGATTGACTGATAGAATTCTATCAGCCAATCGGAATCTAAGGGACGCCATATTGAATGGCGTCACTTAAAGTGATATTCATTCCGAAGAAGACGTCGTTTGAAGAGGATGCTCCGCGCCGGATGTCTTCAAGATGGAGCCGCTCCACGTCGGAAGGATGAAGATAGAAGATTCCGTCTGGATGAAGACTTCTGCCCATCTGGAGGACCACTTCTGCCTGTCTGGAGGATCATTTCTGCCGGCTTACTTGAGGACATCTTGCCGCTTGGATAAAGACTTCTCCTGGTAAGTCAATCTTCGGGGGTTAGTGTTAAGATATTTTTAAGGGTGTATTGGGTGGGTTTATTTTTTAGGCTAGAGATTTGGGCCTGCAATAGAGCTAAATGCCCTTTTAAGGGAAAAGCCCATCCAAATGCCCTTTTCAGGGCAATGGGGAGCTTAGTTTTTTTTAGTTAGGCTTTTATTTGAGGGGTTGGTTGTGTGGGTGGTGGGTTTTACTGTTGGGGGGTTGTTTGTATTTTTTTTACAGGCAAAAGAGCTGATTACTTTGGGGCAATGCTCCACAAACGGCCCTTTTAAGGGCTATTGATAGTTTAGGCTAGGGTTTTTTTTTATTTTGGGGGGCTTTTTTTTATTTTGATAGGGCTATTAGATTAGGTGTAATTAGTTTAAAGATATTGTAATTTGTTTTTTATTTTCTGTAATTTAGTGTGTTTTTTGTGTGATTAAATAATTTAATTTATTTAATTGTATTTAATGTAGGTCATTTATTTAATTTAGTGTTTTTTTTCCATAATTTAGTTTATTTAATTTAATTGTATTTAATTGTAGGTAGTTTAGGTAATTTATCTAATGATAGTGTAGTGTTAGGTGTTATTGTAACTTAGGTTAGGTTTTATTTTACAGGTCAATTTGTATTTATTTTAGCTAGGTAGTTATTAAATAGGTAATAACTATTTAGTAACTATTCTACCTAGTTAAAATAAATACAAACTTGCCTGTAAAATAAAAATAAACCCTAAGCTAGCTACAATGTAACTATTAGTTATATTGTAGCTATCTTAGGGTTTATTTTATAGGTAAGTATTTAGTTTTAAATAGGAATAATTTAGTTAATGATAGGAATTTTATTTTTAAACTTTTTCCAGTTTACCGCAAAATTCGTAATCTAGCCGAAATTTATTTCAGCAAATTAGTTATGTTGAGTTAAATCGTTTTTCGGATCAATTTGTTATTTCGGATCCATTCTTTATTCATATTCATTATTCTATTCAAAAGTTTACAATAAAATAATAAATATGCATAAAGAATGGATTTGAAATAATGAATGGATCCGAAAAACGATTTAACTTAACATAAGGAATATGCCTAAACAAAATTATCTAAACTGCCGTTCCCCGACATTGTCGACACTAAATAAAGCTATTAACCCCTAAACCGCCGCCCCCACATTGCCAATACTAACCAAACCTATTAACACCTAAACCGTCACACTCCACATCGGCAACACTAACTAAACCTATTAACCCCTAAACCGCCGCCCCCCACAACATCAACACTAACTAAACTTATTAACCTCTAAACCACCATTCCCCAACATAGCCAACACCAAATAAAGTTATTAACCCCTAAACCACCACCCCCACATCACCAACACTAACTAAACTTATTAACCCCTAAAAATCCGCCCCCCCATCGCCAACACTAACAAAACCTATTGACCTTTAAACCACCTTTCCCCGACATCGCCGACACTAAATAAACCTATTAACCCCTAATCTGCCGTCCCCCACATCGCCAACACTAACTAAACCTATTAACCCCTAAACCATCACATCCCACATCGCCAACACTAACTAAACCTATTAACCTCTAAACCACCGACCCCCACTTCGCCAAAACGAAATTAAACATATTAACCCCTAAACTGCTGTCCCCCCACATCGCAAAAACTAAATAAAATAATTAACCTCTAAACCGCCATCCCCCACATCGCAACTAGCTAAATTAAACTATTAACCCCTAAACCTAACACCCCCTAACTTTAACAAAATTAAAATACACCTAAAGTAAAGTTACAATTATTAACTACCTATTTAAAAATAAATACAAACTTACCTGTGAAATAAAAATAAAACCTAAGCTTAAATTAAACAAAAACTAACATTACTAAAAATAAAAAAACTACCCATTACAAAAAGTAACAAACGAAATTATCCAAAATAATAAACATTATTCCTATTCTAATACCCCTTTTAAAAAAAAACACCCCAAAATAAAAAAACCCTAATCTATAATAAACTACCAATAGCCCTTAAAAAGGCCTTTTGTAGGGCATTGCCCTAAAGTTAACAGCTCTTTTACCAATAAATTAAAACATATACCCCCTAACATTACAACCTCCCCCCCCTAAACCTCCAAATTAAAAAAAAAACCTAAGTAAAAAAAACTAATCTATCCATTGCCCCGGAAAGGGCATTTGTATGGGCATTGCTCTTAAAAGTGCATTCAGCTCTTTTACAGCCCATTAAAAATAAAAAAAGCCGGGGGCGGAGCCAACTACGGAGCTGTTAGGACGTGCAGAGCTGGAGCTCTCCTGCCTCTATCACCCAGAACTAACCTAAATCGACTTGAAAGCTCCTCAAAAATACCCCCTAATTGGCAATCATATCCCCAGTCACTCCTATACCCTATCTCTGGGTCATCTACCTGGCTCCGGATATCTTTGATGCTCTCTAAGACTCCTTTCCTTGTTTCCCTATACTCGCACCCCCTGACAATATCCTCACTGATCAGCGGAGACTACTCCTCACTTACCGCTATACCCCCTGCCCTCCTGAGATTATCCGGTGATGATCCGGCCACTTTGCAGCACCCTGCTTGCCTCCCAACTTGTGCAGGGCTCTGAAACGGCCCCACGGAAAAGCCCGCGAACGGCGGCCATCTTGCTCAGGCTCCTCTGTGCACTTACTACCGCACAGGACCACGGAGCTCCTTGCTACCTTGTGAGTATTTAACTCACCTCTCTCGGCTGCACATACTCAACACTCTGTAGCGGAGACCAGCTTACCTCCTCACACAGCCCTGACAGGCATTCTGGAAGCGGTCCGGACCACACACAGCCCTGCAAATTGGAGGATTTGAACAGACGCCGACACCTGCAGAGACACATACACCACTGCTATCGAGTGGGCTCTCCCTCTTATCCAAACGGAGTGAGTATATTGCATAACTGTATTTATTTAGGGGGCAGAATTATTGACTTTAGTGCCTGTTATTCATACTGCTCATCTGCACAACCCCCTCCCTCCAGCAGAAGTGAAACAATTGCTGGCTTGCGGCACCCCTGTACTCATGAGGCCTGAAAGTTCTCCCTAGAACATCCTCCTCTCATCTAGCTGCCTCTATCCCACACATCTCTCATAACCAGCTATATAGTGGAATTCATATTTGAGCCTCTGCTAATAACCTTATCACTTTTGCACCTGTTTCAATTTGCAGTGCCCATCTAACATCAACACTCATACTCCTGCTTATAAGGATATTCTCCACAGCAATACCCCAGTGCAGAAGCCTTATACAGATACCACACAGACTGCACTAGATATCTCTAAGACTACTCCCCTCTCCCCCCTTTCCCGCGCCCATCCTTAGGCGCGGGTCATATCCAAATCCCTTTTGCCGGTCTCACCCAGAGGTGGTATAATCCCTGGAGAGGGGGAGACACTCATCCATATCTCAATCTAGAAGCAGGCTAAAGGTTTTCTCCTTCTGAACATAAAAAAGAGAATGGAGGGCTAGGGCATTATGCTATAAGAGGAGCCGGGCTGGCACACCCCCCAGTTGTCAATTCTATCTGGATAGCAATTGTTTTTTTTTTTGTTGTTTTTTATATTTTTATCTCTTCCCATCATGGCACAATCTATCAAAAGAAAGCCAAAGCATCAGGAAAACCCTAAGAGGACCCTCACAGATCACTTTCCTTGTAAAAATTTTTCTGATCCAGACCTCTCAGGGGAAGACTCTAGGGACTCAGCAGCCCCAACAGCTGACCATCACAAACCGGAGACATCACGTAAAGATAAAACAACATTATCCCAGTCTACCTTTTTGGAATCCATCAAAATTCTAACCGACAAAATGGACACTCACTACTCGTCCTTGAGGCAAGAGCTTCGTCAATCAGTTGGCGAATTGAAACGTGAAATTTCCACCTTAGGAGAAAGAACCGAGATCCTGGAAAGAAAACACGAAGATCTCGCAACTGACCATGCCAATCTTTTAGCCTATGCCCAGTCTTTGGCAGAACAGATTTCAGATCTGGAATCTAAGCTAGCGGATAATGAAGACAGATCCCGCCGCAACAATCTTAGGATCCGCGGTATTCCGGAGGATATCTCCTCAACTGAGCTTCAGAAATATCTGTCTGCTTTATTCAAAGATCTTCTAAATTCCACAACAGATCAGGATCTTCTAATGGACAGGGCACACAGGTCCACACGTCCCCGCAACTCCATACCTGACACTCCTCGAGATGTCATTGTACGTTTGCACTACTACACCACCAAAGAAAGGATCATGAGAGCCTCTTTTACTAACCGACCTCTTAAAGAACCCTACCATAATTTACAGATTTTCCCTGACTTGTCCCCGCACACGCTGGCAAAAAGGAGAACCTTTCATCAGTTCACGCTAGCTCTGAGACAGCATAAGATTAAATACAGGTGGGGATTCCCTGTGAAGCTATATGTACAACATCAAGACCGCTCCTACACAGTCTCCTCACTAGAACAAGGTATGAGACTCCTAGCCACTTTAGAACTGGCGGGACCTCCTGACCCTCCCCCCAGGAAAAAAGGGAAAACAGGCGACCTTAACGTCTCAGCTCCAGAGTGGCATCTCCACAACCCCACTTCTACACATCGAGACCCAGAACCATCTTGATGTCTCCTCCTGCTTCCCTAGTTTCTCCCAAAGTTTGCCCCCTGGTCTAACAGGGACACTTCCCCCCAAGGAAGCCAACTTGCTTTTCACGTGAAAGTTCATACTGAGGATGGGAGTGCACTGACGGGTACACATCTTACTCCTTTTTCACTTTCCCATCCTTGGCCTTTCCCAGCAAGATTCTCTACAAGGACATCACCTGGACAGGTAAGCCTGGAGCTCACACACGGGTACATATCTTACCCCATCTTAGCTCAAGGCTCTCCCTTAACCAATTTCTTGTACTAACTGTTTTTATTTAACAGGTCTGTAGTTCACAAGATACTGTGGAATGGTTTTGTTTTTTACTGTGAAATGCTACCTAAGTTAACAGGTTCTACCTCTGGGACCAAATATATTTTAGGTTCAATGATGCTAAAGGAACCTCATCCTTAAATACCTAGATTTATTACTGTTTCTGAGTTCACTCTATGTTTTTAGAGGGGAAAAAAAAAAAAAGCCTACCTCTGTTGAACAGTATTGATTATTTCACTCAGTTTGCATCATATGCCATCAATGTTATGTACCTTTTTATTTCAGGTTTTCTTCATTGAGATCTACTATTGTTGTTAATATGCCTGATGTGTTAAATGTTTGATTAGGAATGTACTTACATTTTGTACCCACCTTGTTAACAACACTCCTAGATGTTTACACATAAACACCTTTCCTCACGACATCCTCACTACTGAATCAGAGTATCCTACAGTACATGCCCTCTTATAATTACGCTCCCACTCGTCTATGCTCACCTCCCTTTACACTTCCTTTAGCCACTCCTTCTCCCACACACTTCCTAGCTCTTATCTTCCACCTCCAGTTAGCCATCCACAAAAGGCGACCTACTTACCTAGCTCTTTGTGTCACACACATCTCCTCACATTGTTAATCCTCCTCATATGCCTATCCAACTCAAACTGGGGGGCGCTCCCCCCGCTACCTCTTTCTCTCTCTAAATTTACATTCCTTCATCTACCAAACCTCACATATATCCGTCTACCGCCTATCTCGACCTAATTGTAGCCCCCCTCTCTCTTTATTCCCTACCCTCCTCTCTCCTTCCTCGCTACTAGCACTGCACCACATCAGTACCCTTTCCCTTCATATCCCTGACTAGCTCCGACACCTTTCCGTCTATTCACTCTTATTGACTTAACACTTAAGGCTCCGCCCCCCACCCCTCTCTCCCCTCCCTCTTTTCCCCTTACCCCTACATTCACTATTATTCATTACATTTTTCTTCCACGCCTACTTCCTCCCCTTTTTCCCATCCCCATCCCTTTCATTTTTTTTAATCTAAGCGGCTCTGGCCCGCTGTTTCCCCCTCCCTGAAAAATACTTCTCAGTAAGCAAAACATATACTAATTAGACGTGTCTTTAACTAATATCCATTTACACATCACGACACCAACCTCTTCTCCCCCTCCCCCCCCTTTTTTTTTTTTTTTCTTTCTTTTCTCCCCTTCTCCCTTCCTATCTATTATCCTCTTCCCCTCGCTCCCTCCCCTACCCACCCCTAGCATACAGCCCAGCTCTGCCATGAAGGGACTACATCTCCTAACTCTTAATGTCCAGGGACTAAACTCCCCCACCAAACGCAGTCTTCTATTAAACTCATTACGCAAAAATCATATCGACATAGCCTTCATTCAGGAGACCCATTGGACCCCAACGCAGGGCATTCGCCGCACTTCCAAACACTTCCCCATACTCCTTGAGGCCACATTCCCCTCGAAATCCAGGGGAACCGCTATCTATATAGGCAAAAATGTCCATTATGATCCGATTTATGTTGAGTCTGACACCCAAGCACGCTTCATTATAGCTGTATGCAAGTTGAATACTCACCTAGTTACCCTCGTCAACATATATGCCCCAAATGCAAAACAAGTGAAATTCCTTAGAACCCTTCTCAAATCCGTAGCAACAATCATGCAAGGCGACCTAATCTCAGGGGGTGACTTTAACTTAGTCTGAGACATACAAGCGGACAGAAGGGGACCTCCTCTCTCTAGACAGGACAGAGCGACTCATTCACTATCGTCAGCCTTTCAATCACTAATAGCACAATATGAGTTATACGACATATGGCGCGCCCTTCACCCACAGGATAGAGAATTCACCTTCTATTCATCCCCGCACAAATCACACACACGCATAGACTACTTTTTTGCACGCGCAAAATTCCTGGATACTGTCCATTCTGTATCTATTTCCCCCATCTCCTGGTCCGATCATGATTCAATCCACCTATATATAGGCCCACTCGTCCATCCACCCCCCCTCACTTGGCGCCTGCAGGACTGGACCCTCACAGACCCATTTTTCAAGACCTCCCTCCAGAACACAATTCTAGACTATCTTGCCTTAAACGACAATGACCAGACTACCGCCCAAACTCTTTGGGCTGCCCTGAAGGCAGTGGTGAGGGGCCACCTACATTTCGAAGGATTCCGCTTAAGCACCCGCCTTCGCACATGGGGCTATCCCAAACAATCTTTGCGCCCACTGACAGCCTGGGAGAAGGCATGGCTTGGGGCTCATAGCCTCAGACACCTTCTATCTTTCCATTACAGCCTACTCACTAATCCAAACCCTCTCCATAAAATAGCACAACATCAAGCCTTGGAGAGGGAAATAGGTTTCACTGTTGCCCTAGATATATGGCATGACAGAATCAAAATTTCCAAAAAGCTCCTTCATTGCGCTACGCTGTGGGAGCTACACTACAAGATCCTGGTCTGCTGGCACCTTGTCCCAACTACACTACACACGATATACCCATCACAATCACCTGAGTGCTGGAGAAAATGCAAAATGCACGGCACCCAACTCCACATTTGGTGGTCTTGCCCTGTAATCCAGCCTTTGTGGAAAAAAATGTATATACTTCTCCAATCACTCGGTACCACCCCTCCATTCACCCCTGAAGTTGCCCTTTTACACATGCAGATGCCGAATCTTTCCTCCTCTAGAGAAGCCCTCACAATTTATGTCCTTACGGCCACAAAATTAGCCTTAGCAAGGGCATGGAAAAAAGAGGAGCCCCCGGCCCTATCCCAGGTAATCTCCACTGTACACTATATCGGCCAAATGGAACAATACTCATACAAAGTACTTGACAAGACTGATTCCTTCCATGAAATCTGGTTCCCATGGATTACAAAATTTCCAAACTGGTCATCAAACTCCTAGACACCATCCCAGATCTCCCCCCCACCCTCGTCCTCCTTCCGTCCACTCTTCATCTTCCCCCTCTTCTCCCCCCCCCCCTCCTTTTTTTTTTTCTCTCTCCTCTCTCTCTCCCCTTCCTCCTTTCTCCTTCTATCTCTCCCTGACTCTCATTGCGCTCATTTTCCATGAGCCTTAATGCCATACAATCTAACAAAATCTGTGTGTCAACTCAGCCACTTCCAAAACCACTGACACTGCTTACATCTGTGGATTCATATTGGATCACTTTCAGAAAAGAGACCCTATTCTTGCCTATCCCCATTCCCTTTTCAATATTACACACGTATATGAATGTTCTGTTTATTTCATGTCCATTTATGTACTCCAGTTATACGTCTGTACAGCCTAAGTTTTCTGTATTTTCAGGCACTATTGTTTTTTGATGATTTTGTCTCAATAAAAAAACTTTTGATTGAAAAAAAAAAAAAAAAAAAGCCTTAAAACTAAACTAAACTAAAAAAAACTAACATTACTAAAAATAATAAACACTAAAATAAAAAAAAATAAAAAAACTACCCATTACAAAAAATAACAAACGAAATTATACAAAATAATAAAAATTATTCCTATTCTAATACCCCGTTTAAAAAAAGAAAAAACACCCCAAAATAAAAAAAATCCTAATCTATAATCAACTTTTAATCTCCATTAAAAGCACAATTTGTAGGGCATTGCCCTGAAGTTAACAGCTCTTTTGCCAAAAAATTAAAACAAAATACCCCCTAACATTACAAACCCCCAACTGCCCAAAATAAAAAAAAAACTAACTAGAAAAAAAATAATCTACCCATTGCCGAAAAGGGCATTGCCCTTAAAAGGGCATTCAACTATTTTACAGCCCATTAAAAATAAAAAAAGCCCTAATCTAAAAAAAAAACACAGCAAAAAGCAAAAAGCCTGACACTAACTACAAAATCGGTACTCACTGTTCCTGAAGTTTGGCGAAAGATCTTCATCCCAGCGGCGAAACATCTTCATCCAGGCAGCTCCATCTGCATCCATCGCGGGACCGGCATCTTCTGTCTTCATCCCAGCTGAGGTGGAGCGGTCCATGGATGCGCGGATGAGGCAGAGGTTCAGGCAGAGGTCCAGACGGAGGTCCATCGGTCCGATGTTGAGGTCCTCTTCATGCGATCATCCGCCGCACACTGAGGATTGAATGCAAGGTACCCCTTTTATATTGGGGTACCCTTGCATTCCTATTGGCTGAAAAATTCAAATTAGGCAATAGGATGAGAGCTGCTTAAATCCTATTGGCTGTTCAAATCAGTCAGCAGGGGGGGCATTTTAATTTATGAGATATAGGGGGGTAGTTATCAACGTGTCTATTTTACCTGTCTTCACCGGCCCAATACGCCCGCCTAAGCTCGCCTCACATCGCCGCCTCGGACCTGCAAAAATTCCCCTAAGTTATCAAATAAGCTGTCAAAAAGCCGCGCACCAAGTACGGGGCGATGAGCAGCGGACTGTGAGAGTTATCACTCATCCGATCTCGCTGCTCTTCGGCTTTTTTACAGCTTTCTTGCTAGCCTGTCACTAAGCACCCACACTATACTATACTGTTCTACCCCCTATACCGGCGCCCCCGGAGCCCCCCGCAACTAAATAAAGTTACTAACCCCTAAACCGCTGCTACTAGACCCCGCCGCAACTCTTATAAATGTATTAACCCCTAAACCGCCGCTCCCGGACACCGCTGCCACCTACATTATACCTAGTAACCCCTATCCTGCCCCCCCTATACCGTCGCCCTCTATAATAAAGTTATTAACCCCTATCCTGCTGATCCCGCACCTCGCCGCAGCTAAATAAATAGTTTAACCCCTAAACCGCCGCTCCCTGACCCCGCCGCAACCTATATTAAATGTATTAACCCCTATCCTGCCCCCCTACACCGTCGCCACCTATAATAAATTTATTAACCCCTATCCTGCCCCCCACTACACCGCCGCCACTGTAATAAAATTATTAACCCCTAAACCTAAGTCTAACACTAATTATTCTATTATGAACTAAATTAATCCTATTTAAAACTAAATACTTACCTTTAAAATAAACCCTAATATAGCTACAATATAAATAATAATTACATTGTAGCTATCTTAGGATTTATATTTATTTTACAGGTAACTTTGTATTTATTTTAGCTAGTTAGAATAGTTATTAAATAGTTATTAACTATTTAATAACTACCTAGCTAAAAGAAATACAAAATTACCTGTAAAATAAATCCTAACCTAAGTTACAATTAAACCTAACACTACACTATCATTAAATTAATTAAATAAATTAACTACAAATAACTACACTTAAATACAATTACATAAACTAACTAAAGTACAAAAAATAAAAAAAGCTAAGTTACAAAAAATAAAAAATATAAGTTACAATCATTTTAAAAATATTACAACAATTTTAAGCTACTTACACCTAATCTAAGCCCCCTAATAAAATAACAAACCCCCCCAAATAAAAAAATGCCCTACCCTATTCTAAATTAAAAAAGTTCAAAGCTCTTTTACCGATCAGCCAATAGAATGCAAGCTCAATCTGATGGGCTGATTGGATCAGCCAATCGGATTGAACTTGAATCTGATTGGCTGATTCAATCAGCCAATCAGATTTTTCCTACCTTAATTCTGATTGGCTGATAGAATCCTATCAGCCAATCGGAATTGAAGGGACGCCATCTTGGATGACATCCCTTAAAGGAGCCTTCATTCGTCGGTAGTCCGTCGGGAAAGAAGGATGTTCCGCGTCGGCGGGATGAAGATTGAAGACCCCGCTTGGAAGATGACATCACCCGGATAGAAGACTTCTTCAGCGCCTCTTGGAAGATGACATCGCCCGGATGGAAGACTTCTTCAGCGCCGCTTGGAGGATCACTTCATCGGATGGAAGATTTCTTCAGCGCCGCTTGGAGGATAACTTCTGCCGCTCCGGGTCTCCTCTTCGGTTCCATCGCTGATCGGCTGAGTGAAGACAACTCAAGGTAGGATGATCTTCAGGGGATTAGTGTTAGGTTATTTTAAGGGGGGTTTGGGTTAGATTAGGGGTATGTGGGTGGTGAGTTTTAATGTTGGGGGGGCTTGTATTTTTCTTTTACAGGCAAAAGAGCAGTTTTCTTTGGGGCATGCCCCACAAATGGCCCTTTTAAGGGCTGGTAAGGTATTAGGGTAGGGCATTTTTTTTATTTTGGGGGGTTTGTTATTTTATTAGGGGGCTTAAATTAGGTGTAAGTAGCTTAAAATTGTTGTAATATTTTTTAAATGTTTGTAACCTATTTTTTTTATTTTTTGTAACTTAGCTTTTTTTTTGTACTTTAGTTAGTTTATGTAATTGTATTTAATTGTAGTTATTTGTAGTTAATTTATTTAATTTATTTAATGATAGTGTAGTGTTAGGTTTAATTGTAACTTAGGTTAGGATTTATTTTACAGGTAATTTTGTATTTCTTTTAGCTAGGTAGTTATTAAATAGTTAATAACTATTTAATAACTATTCTAACTAGCTAAAATAAATACAAAGTTACCTGTAAAATAAATATAATTCCTAAAATAGCTACAATGTAATTATTAATTACATTGTAGCTATCTTAGGGTTTATTTTACAGGTAAGTATTTAGTTTTAAATAGGAATAATTTATTAAAGTATAGTGTAGTGTTAGGTGTAATTGTAACTTAGGTTAGTTTTTATTTTACAGGTAAATTTCTCTTTATTTTAGCTAGGTAAGCTATTAAATAGTTAATAACTATTTAATAGCTATTGTACCTAGTTAAAATAAATTGAAAGTTGCCTGTAAAATAAAAATAAATCCTAAGATAGCTACAATATAATTATTATTTATATTGTAGCTATATTAGGGTTTATTTTAAAGGTAAGTATTTAGTTTTAAATAGGATTAATTTAGTTCATAATAGAAATATTATTTAGATTTATTTAATTAATATTTAAGTTAGGGGGGTGTTAGGGTTAGTGTTAGACTTAGGTTTAGGGGTTAATAAATTTATTACAGTGGCGGCGGTGTAGTGGGGGGGCAGGATAGGGTTTAATAAATGTATTATAGGTGGCGACGGTGTAGGGGGGGCAGATTAGGGGTTAATAAATTTAATATAGGTTGCGGCAGGGTCCGGGAGCGACGGTTTAGGGGTTAATACATATATTATAGTTGCGGTGGGCTCCGGGAGTGGCGGTTTAGGGGTTAATATGTATAGAGTAGCTTGCGGTGTGCTCCGGGAGCGGCGGTTTAGGGGGTAATACATTTATTTAGTTGCAGCGGTGTAGGGGGGGTAGATTAGGGGTGTTTAGACTCGGGGTACATGTTAGAGTGTTAGGTGTAGACATCTCGCATAGGAATGAATGGGATGTCTGACAGCAGCGAACTTGTACTTTCGCTATGGTCAGACTCCCATTGATTCCAATGGGATCCGCCGCCTCCAGGGCGGCGGATTGAAAACCAGGTACGCTGGGCCGGAAAAGTGCCGAGCGTACCTGCTAGTTTTTTTATAACTAGCATAAGTAGTCAGATTGTGCCGCACTTGTGTGCGGAACATCTGTAGTGACGTAAGAATCGATCTGTGTCCGGCGGATCGAAGTTTACGTAAAAAAATTCTACTTTTGCCGGTCTCTAGCCTTTGATAACTAAGGCAAATCAGCCTCGCCACAAATACACTGCGGAATTCCAGCGTATTTGAGGTTGACGGCTTGATAACTAGGCCCCATAATAAATCCTCAATTTTAATTGCTAAAAAGTTGTTAAATAAAGGATAACTAAACATTTTGGGCCAAATTATAAGTGGAGCACAATATTGCGCTTACGTGATGGCGATATTTGCACTGGCACATTTTTCTCTTTACGGGCGCACATTAAGATAGCACTCCGCTCGTAATCTGGCCCTTTATATGCAATTTTCAAGGTGTTTACTGATAAGTTTGCGCTAGAATTTCAGTTTAAGACTCCTTGTTTATGCTGGAGAATAGGGCTATAATAAAGAGAGACATGAAGATAAAGTAAAGTATGTATTAAGCTCATTATTAAAAGGACATGTAAGTCAAAATCACGTTTGTGTTTTATATAGGACATACAATTTTGAAAACTTTCCAATTTAGGGCCAGATTACAAGTGGAGCGGTATTTTGCGCTTCTGCTAGAGCGCTAATTGTGCTAGAAGTAAACTTTTTGTGTTGGGTTGTGCTGGTATTATGAGTTGAAAGTTAAAAGTTATCGCTCTTGCGCTAACCCAACAAGCACAAACTGACATTCTAGCGCAATTAGACTGTTGCACAAACAATAACCTATTCCCCCATAGGAGTCAAAAGAGAAAAAAAAGTGGAAAAAAAGCCTAACACCGACTCGCGCGCAAACACGATCACATATTTTCATATGTGCAAGCTTGATTGCATATTCTAATATGAGCAAAGCCGACATTAAAATATGAATATAGCATGAATATTCTTTTACATGTTCTCATCTACCTAATGGCAAAGGTCTACCATGCACTTATATGTATATGTCAATATATGTATTCATATGTATTTATGTATTCATATGTATTTATGTTTTTATATGTGTATAAATGTCTGTAAATACATACTGTATATACACATATAAATACATTAATACATATGTACACATATAAATACATTAATACGTATGTACACATATAAATACATTAATACGTATGTACACATATATATACATTAATACATATATACACATATGAATACATTAATACATATATACACATATATATATATTAATACGTATGTACACATATAAATACATTAATACATATGTACACATATAAATTCATATGTACACATATAAATACATGAATACTTATGTACACATATAAATACATTATTACATATGTACACATATAAATACATATGTACACATATAAATACATTAATACATATGTACACATATAAATACATTAATACATATGTACACATATAAATACATATGTACACATAAATACATTAATACATATGTACACATAAATACATTAATACATATGTACACATATAAATACATTAATACATATGTACACATATAAATACAGTAATACATATGTACACATATAAATACAGTAATACATATGTACACATATAAATACATTAATACATATGTACACATATAAATACAGTAATACATATGTACACATATGAATACAGTAATACATATGTACACATATAAATACAGTAATACATATGTACACATATAAATACATTAATACATATGTACACATATAAATACAGTAATACATATGTACACATATAAATACATTAATACATATATACACATATGAATACAGTAATACATATGTACACATATAAATACATTAATACATATGTACACATATAAATACAGTAATACATATGTACACATATAAATACATTAATACGTATGTACACATATATAGACATATATATATACATACATACATATCTCTCTTTAGACGTGTATCTGAATGTATCTCAATATTAAAGCCCTTTGCTGGCTTATTTTTTCTAACACCCGAGATCTCATATCTTTAGTCCCTTATAACTTTTTTGTCCAATATTTTTTTTTAATAATTTTTATTCGATAGTGTTAATGTGGGTTTAACTGTACATTGTAATGTATTTTTGTTGTGTTTTGTGACACTATTTATTTTCGTAAAACAGTTAACCACAGCTATGAGATTGCTTTAATGATTTGTAGCGTAAATTGCAATTGCATGTAATATGAGCCCAATTTAACCGGAGAGCAAACGATTGCGAAAACCCGAGCGCAATTGTTTGTGCACCACTTGTAATCTAGCCCTTTATTTATATTGCTCTATTGACATTCTTTTTAAATGTACTTTTCTATGAAAGCATACTGAGGTAGGCTTAGGAGCATGCACCTGCTTTGAGCAACTCTGTAACAATGTCATCAATACAGTGTGCAAGTCAAGTTTATTTTGACTACACAGGGAAACTTTCCAATATCAGACATTTATTTTTGATTGTAAATAGCAAATTATAAAGAATTTGACTTGTGCTAAAAAGATCAGGATATAATTATATGTTGTTAGTATCTGTGACACTGAACTAAAGACTGGTGGATGGGAAGTCATGAATGACTTTACATCAAAGCCGTCCATGCCTGGGAAAATGACAGTATCAGCGCTTACAGTAGGATTAATAGGGCAGAAGACTGGACTTCCAGCCAGCTCATATGTCCCCGTCTTCTGTCGTATCATGTACTGCTGCTTTGTTCATGCTGCAAAGATAAAAAGCTCCATTAGCTCAAACAAAATTAAAGCTTTTCCTTTTAGCTGCATGATGACTCCCTACGGCTAAATGAATCAATCAAAGTGAACCATGACCTCTGACCCCAATAACTCAAAATTCCAGATGGAGCAACCTGATCTTGGGTTATTTCCATCTATTTCTTGACCTAAATATGGTTTGCCCCCTACTTTCCTTGTACAGATCAAAGCTACAATTTAATTGTTTAGCCCAATTTAATTGCCATATAGATTTGTAAAGGAAAAAAAAAAACAGTTGCTATGAAAGACATTGCATCCCTCCCTGGCGCTCATATGGTTTATATTTGCATGCAAAATTGTTTAATATGTAACATATATCTCACAAAATAAAAATAATTGTTCTCTACAAGGAATCAGTTCCTAAAAAATGTCATTTAAAGTCTAAACTTTATTTTAAATAACTAAAAAAGGCAGTGTTAAATACAGTGGAAAGTTAGCATGGGACAAAGCTACGATTTGACGCGTTTCATCAGACACCAGTAGGGATGGGGTAATTCGTGGAAAGTACAATTAATTTGTTAAAAAAATAGTCCTGTGGTTATTCATTTTGGAGAAAAAAAACTTAAAGGGACACTGAATCCAAATTTTTTCTTTCATGATTCAGATAGAGCATGACATTTTAAGCAACTTTCTAATTCACTCCTATAATCAAATTTTCTTCAATCTCTTGGTATCTTTATTTGAAATGCAAGAATGCAAGTTTAGATGCCGGCCCATTTTTAATGAATAACCTGGGCTGTCCTTGCTGATTGTTGGATAAATTCATCCACCAATAAAAAAAAGTGCTGTTCAGAGCTCTAAACCAAAAAAAGCTTAGATGCCTTCTTTTTCAAATAAAGATAGCAAGAAAATGAAGAAAATTTGATAATAGAAGTAAATTAGAAAGTTGCTTAAAATTGCATGATCTATCTGAATCATGAAAGAAAAAATTTGGGTTCAATGTCCCTTTAAAATTCATTAAACAAATATTATTTCTGTTTTTTCCAAATGCTTCATTCATTTTTGAATTTTCATAATTAGATCAAATATCCATATTCAAAATTTCGTATGTGACATTCAGTTTGACAAATACTATTCAGAAGTTCAATAGTTTATGTGCAAAGGGATATAGTAAATTGATACATAATAGATACAATATATTGATTCAATTTTTTCTAATTTGAATATTGCTAAGTTTGAATATTAAATTTTAAGGTAGCATTAGAAAATACTATTACAAATATATTGACTTTTTTTTTTTCTAATTCGAATATTGCATTATTGGAATATTTAGCATTAGAAATATTATTACGTTAAACGGACAGTTAACACCAGAATTTTTGTTGTTTTAAAAGATATATAATCCCTTAAAGTGAATGTAAAGTTTGACGAATGTGTGCCCGGTTTTGAAAAATCCTATTAAAAACAGGGTCACTTTCATTCATCAAACTTTACATTTCACTCGTTTTGTTACAATACTTACCTTTTATTCTTGAGAGCCGCTCCAACGCTTCCCCGCCCCTAGCAAAGCCTCTTCATACGTCAGCAATGACGAATCCGGCTTCCTCAATCACGGCTTGGCCTCAGGCAATGTTTGCTCTTGTGGGGGGAGCTGTGATTATGGAAGCCGGATTTGTCATTGCTGACGTATGAAGAGGCTTGCAAGGGGCGGGAGAAGGGCTGGAGCGGCTCTCAAGAATAAAAGGTAAGTATTGTAACAAAATGAGTGAAATGTAAAGTTTGATGAATGAAATATTATTTAAATCATAAAAGTTTTTTTTGGACTTGACTGTCCCTTTAAATGAATATTAGAATGTAGTTCAAGCATTCAATATTAAAACAAACGGCTAGATTTAGAGTTTTGTCGGTAAAAACCCGCGTAGCTAACGCTGCTTTTTTTCCCAACGCACCCTTCCAACAACGCTGGTATTTAGAGTTGTCTGAGGGGCTGCGTTAGGCTCAAAAAAGGGTGCGTTGAGCCTAATGTAGCTCCACTTCAACCCTCCCCTCCACTTCAACCCCTCCTATGGGGAAACACTCTCTAAGTCTGCACCTAACACCCTAACATGAACCCCGAGTCTAAACACCACTAACCTTACAC